>NW_025535770.1:0-81935 GCF_020615455.1 Coregonus clupeaformis | reverse complement strand
TCATCTTTCTTTAGACCTGTCTAAAATAAATAATTTTACATTTACGTCATTTAGCAGATGCTCTTATCCAGAGCGACTTACAGTTAGTGAATACATACATTTTCATACTGGAGTTATTGTGATGGTGTAGGCTATTGAATGGATTTATTAGACTTTTTAAATGTAGATGTTCCAAAGATCTGCAGCAGTGGCTTGTAGGCTATGCGTGGAATCCAGGAGATGCTAAACGTGTTGATGTTAATTAAGGGTGAATTACCATGAGGCTGTAATTATCTTGCACTATGGCCTATTTATTGCCTTACCTCCATAACTTGCTACATTTGCACACACTGTATATATATTTTCTGTTGTATTTTTGACTGTATGTTTTGTTTTACCCCATATGTAACTCTGTGTTGTTGTTTTTATCGCACTGCTATGCTTTATCTTGGCCAGGTCGCAGTTGTAAATGAGAACTTGTTCTCAACTGGCTTACCTGGTTTAATAAAGGTGAAATAAAATAAAAATAAAAATATCTGAATGACAATCACCGGCTGACAGAATGTCATGACCGACACAGCTTTAGGTAACATCAATAAGGGATCATAGCTTTCACCTGGATTCACCTGGTTAGTCTATGTCATGGAAAGAGCAGGTGTCCCTAATGTTTTGTACACACAGTGTATATCATGTGTATATAATAAATAAACACACTTGAACTTAGAAGGGAAGGAGGAGGTCAGCCATAAAGGAGAAAAAGATGGCCAGATTTGTGGTTAGATTGTAGGTGAACATAACTTAGAAAATACACATGCCCTTAAGTAATGTGTCCTCAAATATTATTAAATCTAAAAATCTTACATTAGCTGACGAAATGAAATTAATCATAGAGGTCTTATAACTAATTCCATTCTACAGGCTCATTTGTTTTGTCTCATGTCTCTTTATATTCATATTCCCTGGGGGCCATGTAGCTTCGTATCTGTCATGATTGGAGTTGTGTTGTGCTGTTATGCCTTTATAGTTGAGTTGCCTTGGTCCTGTCAGTATACAGTAACTTTAAAGAGGAACTGCACCTAAAAAAACACACTTCTCATTTAGAAAACAGCCTCTGGGGGACCGAAATGAGTGAGAAACATTCATTCTTCTGTCAAAATTGACTACAGAATGTAAAGAGGCTGGCAGATGACGGCTGGCAGCACACAAGTAATCATCCATTTGGAGTGAAGCTGCACGCCACCCGGTCCTAATGTCTGTGGTACATTTGAGTTGACTTTAGATATCTCTATGGGGCTAGTTAGGGACCATCGGTAAATTACACAATGTTCATGGGACAATATGTAAAAATGTCAATAGCTCCAAATAGCTTAAATTACTTAAAAATCAAATCATTTATACATTTTAGAAATTCATATACAAATGAATTTTTTAATTAGACAATGACACTATTGTTCATATACAAATATTGAAAGAATTTAAAAAGAAAATGTAAAGATATGACACTATTGTCTCATTTTCATTGTGTAATTTATTGCCGGTCCCTAACTAGCCCCTGAGATAGGCTATCCAAAGCCAGTCAGGTGACATGTCCCTAACTAGACCCTGATATAGGCTATCCAAAGCCAGTCAGGTGACATGTCCCTAACTAGACCCTGATATAGGCTATCCAAAGCCAGTCAGGTGACATGTCCCTAACTAGACCCTGATATAGGCTATCCAAAGCCAGTCAGGTGACATGTCCCTAACTAGACCCCTGATATAGGCTATCCAAAGCCAGTCCAGGTGACATGTCCCTAACTAGACCCTGATATAGGCTATCCAAAGCCAGTCAGGTGACATGTCCCTAACTAGACCCTGATATAGGCTATCCAAAGGCAGTCAGGTGACATTTGGGAACCTGTAAAGACACACAAGAGACACCCACATCAAACCACACCCCAAAACCAACTCACGTTTGAATTCAGTCATGGCCGCTAGCATTTCTAAACGAACCCAATCTAAAACGAGGCCAAATCAGGAAGTGCAGTCGCCCTTTGAAACTAACTAATGACATGTTGCACCTCAACCTTTCTACCTTTCAGATGATCCAAGGAGGAGGACAGATGACAACAGCAGGCCAGTGGATCCCTTAGAACAGCAGCAGCCAGGGGCAAATGGTAGGGAGGAGGATGATTTAGGTGACCCAGACACAGGCCAAGGGCTGCACTACATACAAGCTGCATACAGTGCCTTGCAAAAGTATTCATCCCACTTGGAAGTTTTCCTATTTTGTTGCATTACAATCTGTAATTTAAATGGATTTTTATTTGGATTTCATGTAATGGACATACACAAAATAGTCCAAATTGGTGAAGTGAAATTAAAAAAATAACTTGTTTCAATAAATTCAAAAAAATAAATTACGGAAAAGTGGTGCATGCATATGTATTCACCCCCTTAGCTATGAAGCCCCTAAATAAGATCTGGTGCAACCAATTACCTTCAGAAGTCACATAATTAGTTAAATGAAATCCACATGTGTGCAATCTAAGTGTCACATGATCTGTCACATGATCTCAGTATATATATACACCTGTTCTGAATGACCCCAGAGTCTGCAACACCACTAAGCAAGGGCACCACCAAACAAAGCGGCACCATGAAGACCAAGGAGCTCTCCAAACAGGTCAGGGACAAAGTTGTGGAGAAGTACAGATCAGGGTTGGGTTATAAAAAAAAACAGAAACTTTGAACATCCCACGGAGGGAGACTACTCTCCCAGGCAGCTCTCGAGACCAGGTTTCTTCCTGATTGTATCTTTCACTATGAATGGCCTGGCACTGTCCATCTGTCCCCAGTAGATGGCGCTCTCCGTCCATCATAAGTCTGGCGCCTGAGGGTGTAGACAGGAAAACAGACACTTTCCATTTTGCCTACTCACTAATTGGTTTAGAACGTCAACGGTTGGAATATCAACAAAAACTCCATCGGGAGTACAATAAATTATAGCCTTAAGTTTAAAAACAAATCTCTACATGTTCAACATTTCAGTGGTTCTATTTAACAGGGCATAGGTTTTGTTTCGAAATGTATTACCAAGACGGAGGAAATCCCATAAGCATTTATGCATGTTCAACACACCCAGGCCCGGCGCCACCAGGGGGCAGAAGAGGACATGCCCCCTTAGTTGGAATATTTTGCCTCCTCAGTTCTGTATCCATATTCTGTCCAACAATCTGCCCCCTCCGTCACGCCCAACCCATTTGTTGTGTATGCTTCATTCATGCAACTCCCTTGCACGCATCATACGTACGTCATACACATTTTACCGGTTGAAAAAAACTTCACAGTAGAAGGGCGGGTCAATTTGACCGTTTAGGTTTTTACTTTCAAAGTTACGTACTACAAAAAACAAAACGCGCAGCTGGATGGAATTTAGCTAATGTTAACAGTTTGGTAGGTAGCTGATAGTATGATGGATATTAGAAAGTGGCTTCTCCAGGGCACAACGGCAGCATCGGATCAAAGCGGCGGGGAGGAGGAGAAGCCTGCCACATAGAGGCCAAAGGCAAGGCTGCTGGTCGACGCTAATCACCGAGGCCAAGTCTGCTGAGCCGACACTAATCACCAAGGCCAAGGCCGCTGAGCCCAGCAGCAAAGGCACCTGCTCAACCGGCCTGCAGCCTGGTGACATAGGAGGTAACCAACCCGGCCTGCAGCCGCCAAGACCGAACCTAGCAGCAGCACCGGCAGTATATTACAAGCACCGACGCCTCCGTTAGTGCCTGACGACCTCGGTGATGAGGAGCCAGCGCAGGTTTGTCTGGGGAAATACCCAATGTTACGAACCCCGTGGCTTTAAACGTCTAGGGTGGATGGACATGAGACCCGTAACATAATTCATGCAAATTAGGATGATGACATGGAACAGTGAGAACAAAAACTACACGACAACCAAAAACTACCGTCAAACATAAATGGTTTATTGCTGAACACACGGTAAAGGTTTGGGAAAAAGGGCTGAGCAGGACCCAAGAAATGAAACAATAGTGTAAAACACCCCTAAACTGATCTTGCCTGCCTCAAGAACCGCTAAACTACTGCTAATCATTCAAAAGTACAGTGGGTGGTCCGCTCAGGTCTAACTAGTGTTTTTAGACAGATTTCTTCCTACGGGTAATGTACGCCCAAGGGCAACTAGCTTAAACTCCCCTTTTCCCAGAAACACACACAGTTACCAAACAGAGTAATCAGCAAATTAGTGAGTACACAATACACAGGACACCACAGTATCCATACTCACATAGGGAAAAATAGTATTTCTCTCTAACAACAAACATAACTGACTGGTTTTTATACAATGGGATGTGTGATTGAAAAACCAGCAACAGGTGGTGCAATGCAGAGGAATGTTCACTGATTGGTCCACCTTAGCAATCAGCAGACACCTCAACGACCACCAATCAGGAACATACAGGACACCTGTTATTAGGGCAGAAGGAGAGGAAACACAAAAAGACACAGGATACCTGTATCCGTAACACCCAACCTGCCTGTACTGTGGGAGAAAACTGACATTTTGTAGCACGTGGTTCAAAGGCAGAGAGTGACTGCTGCAAGGCAGATGCAGTTTGATGAGTTATGGGAGAAATACAAGCATACGGACACCCCCGCTCCAAGCAAACGGCAAAGAGTAGTGAGTAGTAATCTGAAACAACATGTGGTGGAAACAACAATGGGCCAGCTAGAAGAGGACAATGAGAGGGAGTGTAACAGACTGTTTTTCAGCACTCTGGATGCAAGATTTAACGAACAAAACAGCCAACTTGCCTTGCACCCAGAGAATGAAACCTTTATGGATGTGGAAAAAGTGGAACCACTGCTGGACTTAATCTCAGGAGATTTTGTGGAAACTGAGTTTACTGTCGCACGCCAGTTTCTACAGACTGAAATTGCCCGATCTGGAGAAGAAAAATGGACAAAGCAGAGCATTTTGGAGAGATTCTCCGGGCCTCTAACAGCAATGTCTACTGTGATGATGGCATTGAAGCTGGGATTAACATTTGGAGCATCCACGGCAACTTGCCAAAACTCCTTTACAAAAAAAATTCAAAAACGTATTCAGTGAGCACAGACGGAGCATGTTGCACAGGAGGAAAGAGCAGCTGATTCAACTGATATTTGAGAGGGATCTTACAAGCAAATTCCGTGGGGAGTGGAACGAGAGACTGCTGAGGAGGTTCAACACAGCATTAAGGCGGCTGCAACTCTTTTGAATCTGGGTAAGAACAGGCAGCCTTGCTGGGCTTGTATTATTGAGTTATTTGCTAGCTTTTGGAAATGCGTGGCAAACGTCAGAAATAGGCGTAGACGTGATTTTCTTTATTGGCGTTGCTGCCAAGTCTACTGCTTGATTTCTGTGATTGGATTGGAAATGTTTGGTTTATAATATAATCGGATTGTTTTTAATGTTGTTTTATAATGTAGAAGAGGTGCTTTGCATTACATTGATGAAGGTGGGCAGACCTTGACCAATGGTTGAGTAACAATGTAGCTATAGTGTTGCCATTAACAACTCGTTGCTATGGAATACTAATGTCTCTGTTATCATACGCAGCGTAGGACGGCACTCTGGTGGGAAGACAGCTTGGTAGCTGCGTCCAAGCTGCATTGTACCGATAAGTCCTGGTAGTGCATTGTACATTATTGTTTGCTTCCCGCCATTGGAAATGCTTTATATTGGCATGAGGAAGTGTTATTACGGTAATTAGCAACTGTTTTGCATTGGATTGGCATGAGGAAGTGTTATTACGGTAATTAGCAACTGTTTTGCATTGGATTGATGGGTATTTTGCATGTAGCTGTGTAGCGTTGTCATAACTTGCAATTTCTCGAGCCGGTTATAAATTGTCCACGTTTGTAAAGCGGTGCAGTAGCCTATATTCTTGCGGCAAGACAGCCGTGCGTGGCTGCAAATACATTGTGTGTAATTGTACTATCGATTATAATCCATCCTGTGTTATCAGCAAGCGAAAATAGTTGTGCCCCCTTAGTAATTTCTGATGCCCCCTTGCCGAGTTAATCCTGCCACCGGGCCTGGGTTACAGGTGAAATAAATTATGGTGAACGTGCAAGGTGATGAGATTGATGCTCCTTTCCAATAAATATCGAGGGTCTTATTCTGGTGACATGTTGATCGATGCTTGGCTGCTAATGAAGGTAGTTATGTGGCACTACATTAGATCACTCAAATATGGTATCCTTGCGCGCTGCAGGATACATTAAGAGTAAGAATTTGTGATTAGTCCGGAGTCCCGGCTAGTGCTGCGGCTGACCCCCTTAAATACCTGCCGCCTCAGTACATCCACCTCTTCCTTTTCTCACCTCATTCATTTGTCTTGGAGATGAGAGGCTGGTGGTTGACAGAGGAAAAGGAAACCAGGTACAAAGAGGAGGATACAGGGCATTCAGAAAGGATTCTGACCCCTTGACCTTTTCCACATTTTGTTACGTTACAGCATTCTACAATTGATTATATAAATAACAGTCCTCATCAAATCAAATCAAATTTTCTTTGTCACATACACGTGTTTAGCAGATGTTATAGCGGGTGTAGCGAAATGCTTGTGCTTCTAGCTCCGACAGTGCAGTAATATCTAACAAGTAATATCTAACAATTTCACAACATATACCCAATACACACAAAACTAGTAAGGAATGGGATTTAAGAATATATACGTAGATGGACAAGCAATGACAGAGCGGCATTGACTAAGATACAGTAGAATATTATAGAATAGAATATAGTATATACATATGAGATGAGTAGTGCAAGATATGTAAACATTATTCATGGTTAACTAGTCTGTTTATTACACTGATTCATATTGATACCAGTCCATTCATTGGCTGTAAAAGTGGGTAAAAACAGACAAGCATTTAATTGTAGCTATGTGGTCTTTACTTGAGTGTGTTTCAGCAGGGTGAGGTCAGAGAGATGCTTCCAAGACAGTATTTTTCTGAACTCATAAATACACACAATCTGATGGGATGAATGTTCAACCCCATTTAAATGACCATAAAGTCTATATAGTACCTTTAAGTTAAGACCTCACAGATATGTTCATGGCAAAGCAGTTCAATTAATGATATTAATTGATTCTTAAAGAAAATAACTTATAAATCATGAGCCTCATCTTGAGGAGTCACCTGTGACAGTATTCATAAAGAGTAGGAGTACTGATCTGGGATCAGTTTTTCCTTTAGATCATAATGAAACAGATTAAATGGACAGGGGGACCTGATCCTAGATCAGCACTCCTCCTCTGGGAAACTGCCTTTATGAATAAGGGCCCAGGAGTCACCAGGACCAAGAAACCGAACACATACAGTTGTAAAGTTTAGCTACAGCAGGTGTTTACTGCCATCTAGTGGAAGATACCAATAAAACACTTGATTATCAGGGTGGGGAGACGGCTGAGCTGAACGTAAAGACGCAGGAAAGGAGCATCTCTTTATCAAATCCTCCTTCAGAGTCCCATGCAGGTAAAACATTGTGATTTCTATATAGTGCTGTATCTGAAAGAGCATATTCTGCAGTTTCTATGACACTTACCTTTATCAAATAACTCTCAAAATTCAAGAGGTGAAGCTCTATTTCCAAAGTTAACTTTTCTTAACAATATCTGTGCTGTCAATGTATTTAGCACATGACCACTCCAGCAGTAGCATTGCTCTGGCAACTAAGCAGAAACTAGTAACATAATCCAGTTAAAATATGCTATTCTATTTAGTTGATTGTAAAGAAGACTATCCTGCTCAGAACAGTGAACACACAAAGGCAGAAGCTGCTGGTAAAGCAACACTCACGGTGTGATGGAGAGTGGTAAAGCAACACTCACGGTGTGATGGAGAGTGGTAAAGCAACACTCACGGTGTGATGGAGTGTGGTAAAGCAACACTCACAGTGTGATGGAGAGTGGTAAAGCAACACTCATGGTGTGATGGAAGTGGTAAAGCAACACTCACGGTGTGATGGAGAGTGGTAAAGCAACACTCACGGTGTGATGGAGAGTGGTAAAGCAACACTCACGGTGTGATGGAGAGTGGTAAAGCAACACTCACGGTGTGATGGAGAGTGGTAAAGCAACACTCACGGTGTGATGGAGAGTGGTAAAGCAACACTCACCTTGTGATGGAGAGTGGTAAAGCAACACTCACGGTGTGATGGAGAGTGGTAAAGCAACACTCACGGTGTGATGGAGGGTGGAAAAGCAACACTCACGGTGTGATGGAGAGTGGTAAAGCAACACTCACGGTGTACAGATGTTAAATAAATAAGTGTTAGCTTCCTCAGCACCATGCACCCCACTGTTGCCACCGGCGGTGACCAGAAGAAGAAACCGGAGACAGTGACAGACTACAATCACACAAAGGTATATACAGTATCTCTACCATATACAGATAGCCTTCCCATCTGCCAAACACCAAATAGGATCCCCTTTTATTATATTACATTCATAGTATTACTATTAGTATTATCATTATATATAATTATAACCTCTTCTATTCTATTATATTTTATGTTAAAGGTTGGTGTGGATGCACTCGACCAGATGTCCAGACTGTACTCTGTAAAAGGGGTACTCTCCTCTGGCCTGTTGACTGTACTCTGTAAAAGGGGGTACTCTCCTCTGGCCTGTTGACTGTACTCTGTAAAAGGGGGTACTCTCCTCTGGCCTGTTGACTGTACTCTGTAAAAGGGGGTACTCTCCTCTGGCCTGTTGACTGTACTCTGTAAAAGGGGGTACTCTCCTCTGGCCTGTAGACTGTACTCTGTAAAAGGGGGTACTCTCCTCTGGCCTGTTGACTGTACTCTGTAAAAGGGGGTACACTCCTCTGGCCTGTTGAGGTGTTCTACAATGTGCTCGACATGACTGCTATCAACACGTGTTGTACAAGCAATGCCTTGACAAGACAGTCAGCAGGAGACATTTCATCATGGATCTGGCATGTGAGCTTGGTGAGAACCACATGAGAAAGAAGCTACAGTCACCAAGCAGGCCGCCAAGACAGCATGTCCTGCTCTCCCTCTTCCCCAAGAACCACAGCTCCCACTGGGGAAAAAGACACAATGTCAAGACAGCAGGTCCTCCTCTCCCTCTTCCCCAAGAACCACAGCTCCCACTGGGGAAAAATACACAATGTCAAGACAGCAGGTCCTGCTCTCACTCTTCCCCAAGCACCACAGCTCCCACTGGGGAAAAATACACAATGCCAAGACAGCAGGTCCTGCTCTCCCTCTTCCCCAAGCACCACAGCTCCCACTGGGGAAAAATACACAATGTCAAGACAGCAGGTCCTGTTCTCCCTCTTCCCCAAGCACCACAGCTCCCACTGGGGAATAATACACAATGTCAAGACAGCAGGTCCTGCTCTCCCTCTTCCCCAAGCACCACAGCTCCCACTGGGGAAAAATACACAATGCCAAGACAGCAGGTCCTGTTCTCCCTCTACCCCAAGCACCACAGCTCCCACTGGGGAAAAAGGAGACACAATGGCAACCGATTTGTTTGTGGGGCTTGCTCACACAAAGCCCCGAAGCTGTGTGCTGACTGTGGACCTGAAGCATAAAGAGAAGACGTGATTGGTTCATGTGTAAAGGCGCGGTACAGTGTCTGATACAATCAACACATTATTGTTTTTATATCTTGTCATTAATATATTAACACAAATATTTATTCATGGAATTAATCCTTTATAATTGTTCATGCACTGGTGCTTTTGTTTAGGAAGACAGCAAATCATTTCACCTGAACACCTGGCTAGTTATATTATTATTATTATTATTATTATTATTATTATTATTATTATTATTATTATTATTATTATTATTATTGTTATTGTTATTATTATATTTTCATTCTACTTTGTCAAAAAAACTGTAAATGGACTTTATTAAGTATTAAAACTCTATTACTAATTGAATCTACCAATAAAGTTGATCAGATGGATTATACTGTAATGTTTTTATTGTAAGGGGAACAGAAATAGGCTATAGGACTTTTTTTATTTTACTTTGTAGAATTAACTTTTTTTAAGTTACAAAAAATATATATTTCCACTAATATTTCTTCATGCAATTAATCCTTTACAATAGTTTATGCACTATGTATCAAGGATTTATTTATCAACCATGTTTGCACACCTTGCTATAGCACAGGGATGGGCAACTCCAGTCCTCGGGGCCTGATTGGTGTCACACCTTGCTCTAGTGCAGGGATGGGCAACTCCAGTCCTCGGGGCCTGATTGGTGTCACACCTTGCTCTAGTGCAGGGATGGGCAACTCCAGTCCTCGGGGCCTGATTGGTGTCACACCTTGCTCTAGTGCAGGGATGGGCAACTCCAGTCCTCTGGGCCTGATTGGTGTCACACCTTGCTCTAGTGCAGGGATGGGCAACTCCAGTCCTCTGGGCCTGATTGGTGTCACACCTTGCTCTAGTGCAGGGATGGGCAACTCCAGTCCTCAGGGCCTGATTGGTGTCACACCTTGCTCTAGTGCAGGGATGGGCAACTCCAGTCCTCGGGGGCCTGATTGGTGTCACACCTTACTCTAGTGCAGGGATGGCCAACTCCAGTCCTCTGGGCCTGATTGGTGTCACACCTTGCTCTAGCACAGGGATGGGCAACTCCAGTCCTCGGGGCCTGATTGGTGTCACACCTTGCTCTAGCCGCAGCTAACACACTTGACTCCAATAATTAACTAATCATAATCTTAAATTTAGAATGCGATTAGTTTAATCAGATGTGTTTGCTAGGGATGGGGGAAAAGTGTGACACCCCGAGGATTGGAGTTACCCATCCCTACTAGCTGAAAGGCCAGGCGGTTCTAGTGTTAAGGACTGGTAGATGGGTGTTGCTCATGCATTCACTCATGCTGACTTATGGTCTGATAGCATAATGTACAGGTCCTGCTTTCAGAAACGTTGGTTTGCTGTTTGGCTTAATGCTAAGCTTCCCTGTAATGTCGTTCATACTACCCAGCTGTCCATTAAAGACTTCTCCATGTTTCTTTAAGATGGCAGGTAGGTCTGTGTCTCCATGTGTCATTGTATGCACTGATGGCCAGTCCAGTGTGATTTTCTCCATCTATGAACATCCCAGTAGTGATGCATAGTCTCCTTCCACAACATAGAGTGGCAGCTTTTCAGTTTGTCTGTTTACCTGAACTGTGACATCAGTGATGCCTCTCACAGCGACAGATTCACCTGTGTAAGTCTTTAACACGATGTGCGCTGGTTGAAGTGGAAGGTGTTTCAGTGTCTTTTTTCGGACACAAGAGATACAGCTGCCCCTGTGTCAATCTCCATACCCACCGGCTGTCCCTCTAGCAAGGGGGAGACATAGTAGCCGTGCGACCCGCCAGGAAAAAGTCAGGATTTTCAGTGTGACTTCCTGGTCTGATGAGTCACTCACCTCAGTGTTCTCTTACTCAACAGTGTGAACATGTCTATTTGTCTTTTGTTGGAATGCCTGTTTCTTGTTTCCCATTTTTGTGATTTCTCTGTTCTCTTTTTGTTTCTGGAGACTTGTCCGATGTTGCCCTTTTTACCACAGGCTGGACAATCCATGTCCTTACACCAGCATGTAGACGTCTGATGTCCCACCTTGCCACAGTGGAAGCATGTGACTTGAATTCCCAGTCTCTGATTTTCAGTTGAAACTCTGTTGAAACGTTTTAATTATTTTAAAGGAACACAGACAAGAACAAATAGCAGCAGGAATGGTTATACAGCTAGAGACACAATACTGTTAAAATATATATCAGAACAAATAGCAGCAGGAATGATTATACAGCTAGAGACACAATACTGTTAAAATATATATCAGTATATTATGGAAACTAGTTATTGCAGATAAATACAATTATAATAAACCACATATACAATCACCCACCTCAGCTGCATCAATCCACCCTCCAACCCCTCCTGGGACCACCCCAACCCACCCTCCAACGCTGGATCACACAGAGGAGCGGTTGTGATTTCTATTAAATGATGTTTTCTAGGTGGAAGGTTTACCCTGTGTATGAGATTACAATGTATCAGCTGATGATTAGGATTGTTAGATGAACACACTAAGTTCCTGACGAACTTTTTTAAATGTACATTCAGCCAGAGGCAAACTCCAACACTCAGACAATTTACAAACAAAGCATTTGTGTTTAGTGAGTCTGCCAGATCAGAGGCAGTAGGGATGTTCTCTTGATAAGGGTGTGAATTGGACCATTTTCTGTCCTGCTAAGCATTCAAAATGTAACACATACTTTTGGGTGTCAGGGAAAATGTATGGAGTAAAAAGTACATTATTTTCTTTAGGAATGTAGTGAAGTAAAAGTAAAAGTAGTCAAAAATATAAATATTAAAGTCAAGTACAGATACCCCAAAAAACTACTTAAGTAGTACTTTAAAGTATTTTTACTTAAGTACTTTACACCACTGCTTAACACTCTTTCTTAGCTAGCTAGACTATGCACTTGCCTCTGCTAGCAATACACTGTGCTAACATTAGCCTAGACTGTACCACAGAAAATAACAGTTTTAAACAGTTGTAAAAACCCACTTCTTCCAGACAGAATAGTTCCTGTAGATTCAGACTTACTCATCACCAATCTTTTGTTATGTCTCGTGGGTTTCATAACCACGTCTGTATAACAATTCAATAATGATGAGACAGGAGACAGTTCAACCATTTATCTGGAATGTGAACATCTCAACACATACAAACCCCATATGATGCTCTGCAGCACAACCCCAATATACAACAAATACATAGATAAGTAAATGGACAAAAAAACACAACTCAGAGGAATTTAAATGTTCATTTCTAGAAAGTAGGGCCATGGGATAGGGTCAGAAAGGTCAGTATGTTTGATAACTGGTTACAGAGGTGACATAACAAGCATAAGGTCCATTATAACACAGTGAAGTAGAGGTGGGAGCTAAAAGCAGACATGGACAGTGAGACGGTGTGAGGAGGTCAGGGGTGAAACACTAGATCAGGACAGGTAGAAATGGCAGGGCTGGAAATAGACACAGAGACACATTCTGATCATGGCTCAGACCTGACCTGAGACACCCAAACAGAAGATGCCATAGCAAAGTCCTGTCCAGTAGGCTATATGGGATTTCCTTTCATCAAAATCCAACACAAGGAAATGTGTCCAGTGTGTGTGTGTGTGTGTCCAGTATGTGTGTGTGTGTCCAGTGTGTGTGTGTGTGTGTCTAGTGTGTGTGTGTGTGTGTGTGTGTTCAGTGTGTGTGTCCAGTGTGTGTGTGTGTGTGTGTGCAGTAGGTGTGTGTGTCCGGTGTGTGTGTGTGTGTGTGTGTGTTTGTCCTGCGTGTGTGTGTCCAGTGTGTGTGTGTGTGTGTGTCCAGTGTGTGTGTGTGTGTGTGTCCAGTGTGAGTGTATCTAGTGTGTGTGTGCCAGTGTGTGTGTTTGTCCAGTGTGTGTTTGTCCTGTGTGTGTGTGTTTGTGTGTGTGTGTGTGTCCAGTGTGTGTGTGTGTACAGTGTGTGTATGTGTGTGTGTCAAGTGTGTGTGTTTGTCCAGTGTGTGTGTGTGTGTGTGATGTCTGTGTGTGTGTGTGTGTGTGTGTGTCTAGTGTGTGTGTGTGTCCAGTGTATATGTGTGTGTGTGTCCGGTGTGTGTGTGGGTGTCCAGTGTGTGTGTGTGTCCAGTGTGTGTGTGTGTCCAGTGTGTGTCCAGTGTGTGTGTGTGTGTCCAGTGTGTGTGTCCATTGTGTGTGTGTGTCCAGTGTGTGTGTCCAGTTTGTGTGTGTTTGTGTGTGTCCAGTGTGTGTGTGTGTGTGTGTGTCCAGTGTATGTGTGTGTGTGTGTGTCCAGTGTGAGTGTGTCCAGTGTGTGTGTTTGTCCAGTGTGTGTGTTTGTCCAGTGTGTGTGTGTGTTTGTCCAGTGTGTGTGTGTGTGTGTGTGTCCAGTGTGTGTGTGTGTCCAGTGTGTGTGTGTGTCCAGTGTGTGAGTGTGTCCAGTGTGTGTGTGTGTCCAATGTGTGTGTGTCCAGTGTTTGTGTGTGTGTGTGTCCAATGTGTGTGTGTCCAGTGTGTGTGTGTGTGTGTACAGTGTGAGTGTGTCCAGTGTGTGTGTGTGTGTACAGTGTGAGTGTGTCCAGTGTGTGTGTGTGTGTGTGTATGTGTGTGTGTATGTCCAGTGTGAGTGTATCCAGAGTGTGTGTTTTGTGTGTGTGTGTGTCCAGTGTGTGTGTTCAGTGTGTGTGTGTGTGTGTGTGTCCAATGTGTGTGTGTCCAGTGTGTGTGTGTGTGTTTGTCCAGTGTGAATGTGTCTAGTGTGTGTGTGTCCAGTGTGTGTGTGTTTGTGTCCAGTGTGTGTGTTCAGTGTGTGTGTGTGTCCAGTGTGTGTGTGTGTGTGTGTCCAGTGTGAGTGTGTCCAGTGTGTGTGTTTGTCCAGTGTGTGTGTGTGTTTGTCCAGTGTATGTTTGTGTGTTTGTGTGTGTCCAGTGTTTGTGTGTGTGTGTCCAGTGTGTGAGTATGTGTGTGTGTGTGTGTGTGTGTGTGTGTTTGTGTGTCCAATGTGTGTGTGTGTCCAGTGTGTGAGTGTGTCCAGTGTATATGTGTGTGTGTGTGTGTGTCCGGTGTGTGTGTGTGTGTGTCCATTGTGTGTGTGTGTCCAGTGTGTGTGTGTGTGTCCAGAGTGTGTGTCTAGTGTGTGTGTGTGTGTATTTGTACAGTGTGTGTGTGTCCAGTGTATATGTGTGTGTGTGTGTGTCCGGTGTGTGTGTGTGTCCAGTTTGTGTGTGTGTCCAGTGTGTGTGTGTGTCCAGTGTGTGTGTTCAGTGTGTGTGTATTTGTACAGTGTGTGTGTGTCCAGTGTGTGTGTCCAGTGTGTGTGTTTGTGTACAGTGTGTGTGTGTCCAGTGTGTGTGTGTGTGTATGTCCAGTGTGACCATTGTGTGTGTGTGTGTGTGTGTGTGTTTGTGTGTGTGTGTGTTTGTGTGTGTCCAGTGTGTGTAGGTGTTTGCGTGTGTACAGTGTGTGTGTGTGTGTTCAGTGTGTGTGTGTGTGTGTGTGTCTAGTGTTTGTATGTGTGTGTGTGTGTGTCCAGTGTATTTGTGTGTGTGTGTTGTGTGTGTGTGTGTCCATTGTGTGTGTGTCCAATGTGTGTGTGTGTCCAGTGTGTGTGTGTGTCCAGTGTGTGTGTGTCCAGTGTGTGTTTGTCCAGTGTGTGTGTGTGTGTTTGTGTGTCCAGTGTGTGTGTGTGTCCAATGTGTGTGTGTGTCCAGTGTGTGTGTGTGTCCTGTGTGTGTGTGTTCAGTGTGTGTGTTTGTCCAGTGTGTGTGTGTGTGTGTGTTTGTGTCCAGTATACGTGTGTGTGTGTGTTTGTGTGTGTGTGTTTGTGTGTGTCCAGTGTGTGTGTGTGTGTACAGTGTGTGTGTGTGTGTGTGTGTGTGTGTGTGTGTGTACAGTGTGTGTGTGTGTTTAATGTGTTTGTGTGTGTGTGTTCACAGTGTGTTTGTGTGTGTGTTGTGTTTGACACAGGTGTCCGGTGTTTGTGTGTGTCCAGTGTGTGTGTGTGTCCAGTGTGTGTGTGTGTGTGTGTGTGTGTCCAGTGTGTGTGTGTGTGTGTGTCTAGTGTGTGTGTGTGTGTGTGTCAGTGTGTGTATTTGTCCAGTGTGTGTGTGTGTGTGTGTGTCCAGTGTGTGTGTGTGTGTGTGTTTGTGTGTGTCCAGTGTGTGTGTCCAGTGTGTGTGTGTCAGTGTTACCATGGTTATTATTTACAGGGACACTGAGGAGTCAACATCATCAACCCTAAACCCTGGATAGAGGGACTCAGTGAATGTGGAGTGGATTGTGTTCAGGTGGGTCAGTGTGTCAGAGGAGACTCTGTAGAAGGACAGAGTGCCGGCTGGCCAGTCCAGATACACTCCTACTCTGTGGGAGCTGGAGGAGGGGACGTCTATGGTAGTGGACTTATTATTGTGCCAGGCAGAGTAACGGTTGCCAGAGCAGATCAGACTCCAGGACTTGTCATTGTGTCCAAGCCAACAGTAATCACCCCATCCTCTCCTGCTGATTCCTTTATATGCCACTCCTATATCAACCCCTCCACTCCACTCTACCTCCCAGTAACAGCGCCCAGTCAGACCCTCTCTACACAGCACCTGTGGACAGAACTCAAATCTCTCTGGGTGATCAGGATACGGCTGCTCCTCTCTCCTACATGTCACCTTTCTGTTCTCCTCAGACAGAGAGAGGAATCTGTTTACTGTGTTTAGGTCCAGTGTGAGATCACAGACATCTGATGGATGAAACCAGACACAATATTAGAAATCATCATCATTCACATTAGAATGTTAACTCACTTTTCACTAATTCATTTAATGTAGATGTTTCTAGGTATCAAAAGGAGAAGTTAAGGTAACTTGAGACTTGTTCAATGATCATATGTTATACTGTATGGTAATATAAAACACACTTATTCCCATTAATTACACACACACACACACACACCCTGAACACACACACACACACATCCTGTACACACACAAACACATTGAACACACACTCACACCTGTATGCATGCATGAACACACACACATCCTGAACACACACACACTGGAAACACATCCTGAACACACACTGGACACACACACATCTTCATGCATGACACACACACACATTTCTAAAGTAACACGAACACGCCACACACAGACACAGACACACACATTGTCAAAGCAACTCTTAGTAAACTTTGGTGTCCCTGATTTGTGCTTCTGTAGAACTACAGCTGATATTTAATATGACCAAGTAAGTAATGATGGTGGTCTTTGACTTTGACTTCACTTGAATTAAGACTTATTCTTAGTCATATTCTTCACAGCAGTCAACACTCACATTTTCTAAGTCCAGGTTTCATTGTGTACTCTCCACCATGTTCCACACTGTAGCGGTAAGCAGAAGAACAGACAGTCATTGAGGGATACACCTGAACTCACACACACACACACACACACACACACACACACACACACACACTCACACACACACACACACACACAACACACACACACACACACACACACACACACAGTCTTCTATATAACTTAGTCCAAGTGGTGGTCAGAATGTTTGTCTTAACTAGCCTGATAACTCCAACATGTCTGATATGAACATTGACATAAACCCTCTACATACTTGAGTTTCTCCAGTCTGCAGTGTGGATCCTCCAGTCCAGCAGAGAGCAGTCTGACTCCTGAGTCTCCTGGGTGATTGTAGCTCAGGTCCAGCTCTCTCAGGTGTGAGGGGTTTGACCTCAGAGCTGAGATCAGAGAAGTACAGCCTTCCTCTGTGACTAGACAGCGTGACAGCCTGCAAAGAGTCAAATCATATTAAAACCACACTGCTATTCTTTGGTGGTGAAAATAGTGGCAGTATATTTTCAACATATTCAGATATATCAGTGTCCTGAAACCTGCCATATCTATTCATAAACGAATGTATCATTATTCGAAATGACAAATTATCAAAGTATTGCTTGTAGATAGAAAAATGCATATGACAAATATTTGAGTAGACTGACCAGAGCAGTTTAAAAAGCAGTATCAGTCCAAAGACAGACAGTGAGGTATCAGATTTAGATTGTATTGAGTATACAGTCCACACCATATCTATTTTGACAGTGAAGCTAACATTTTAAATGTGGCTCTATACTCCAGCATTTTGGATTTGAGATCAAATGTTTCATATGAGGTGACAGTATATAATGTCACCTTTTATTTGAGGGTATTTTAATACATATCTGTTTCACCATTTAGAAAAATAAAAGCACTTTATGTATCAAGTCCCCCTATTTGAAGAAGTCATAAGTATTCTGACCAATTCACTTATAGTGTATTAAAGTAGTCAACAGTTTAGTATTTGGTCCCATATTCTTTGAATGCAATGACTAAATCAAGCCTGTGACTGCCATGATTGAGAAAGATCATGAATGAATCATGAATAATAATGAGTGAGAAAGTTACAGAGGCTACAACAAAACATGCTAACCTCTCACCATTACCAATAACAGAGGGGGTATGATCCTTGTTCCTCTGTAACTTTCTCAATAATCATCATCCATGATTCATTCATGATTATTCATAATCACGGTATCATCCACATGAATGTAGAAGTGTTCAGAAACATCTTCTATTCTTACTGACAATGCAAGTGAAGAGACTCCAAAATGACAGGACATTATTCACCATTCAGTTTCTATTAGGAAAAACATCATCCAAAACACAACCAAGACAAACTGCAAATGTATTCAACAAGTTTGTAGAATCACAAGCTTGATGTAATCACTGTGGGTAAGGAATATGGGACCAAATACTAAACTTCTGACTAAATGAATATGTCCAAATAATTACGAATTCTTCAAATGGGAGAACTAGATACATAAAATGCTTTAATTTCTAAACGGTAAAACAGATATGTATGAAAAACCTAAAATAAAAGGTGACATTATTATATTGTTTTACCTAATATGAAACATTACATCTCAAATCCAAAATGCTGGAGCATAGCACCAAATGTAAAACTGTAAAAAAAAAAAAAAAGTATTCACTAACTGTAAGTTACTCTGGATAAGAGCGTCTGCTAAATGACTAAAATGTAAATCTAAATTTAAGCTTCACTGTCCAAATACATATGGTGTGGACTATGTGTGCCTGGTAAACACATGTGGATCTGGTGAACAGTTATTACTTGTTGACCAACTACAGGAATACTGACCTCAGAGTCTCCAGTTTACAGTGGGGATTCCCCAGTCCAGCAGAGAGCAGCTTCACTCCTGAATCCTTCAGGTCATTGTTACTCAGGTCCAGCTCTCTCAGGTGTGAGGGGTTTGACTTCAGAGCTGAGACCAGAGCAGCACAGCCTTCCTCTGTGACTAGACAGCCTGACAGCCTGCAAAGAGTCAAATCATATTAAAACCACACTGCTATTCTTTGGTGGTGAAAATATATTTTTTCAACATTTTCAGATACATCAGAGTCCTGAAACCTACCATATCTATTCATATATGTATATATACAGTACCAGTCAAATGTTTGAACACACCTACTCATTCAAGTTTTTGTTTAGTTTTTTTAAAACTATTTTTTACATTGTAGAATAATAGTGAAGACATCAAAACTATGAAATAACACATATGGAATCATGTAGTAACCAAAAAAGTGTTAAACAAATTTTCTATATTTTATTTTGTAGATTCTTCAAATAGCCACCCTTTGCCTTGATGACAGCTTTGCACACTCTTGGCATTCTCTCAACCAGCTTCATGAGGTAGTCACCTGGAATGCATTTCAATTAACAGGTGTGCCTTCTTAAAAGTTAATTTGTGGAATTTCTTTCCTTCTTAATGCGTTTGAGCCAATCAGTTGTGCAGTGACAAGGTATATAGTATACAGAAGATAGCCCTATTTGGTAAAAGACCAAGTCCATATTATGTCAAGAACAGCTCAAATAAGCAAAGAGAAACCACAGTACATCATTACTTTAAGAAATGATGGTCATTCAATAAGGAACATTTCAAGAACTTTTAAAGTTTCTTCAAGTGCAGTCGCAAAAAACATCAAGCGCTATGATGAAACTGGCTCTCTTGAGGACCGCCACAGGAATGGAAGATCCTGAGTTACCTCTGCTGCAGAGGATAAGTTCATTAGAGTTACCAGCCTCAGAAATTGCAGCCCAAATAAATGCATCACAGAGTTCAAGTCACAGACACAGCTCAACATCAACTGTTCAGAGGTGACTGTGTGAATCAGGCCTTCATGGTCGAATTGCCTCAAATAAATCACTACTAAAGGACACCAATAAGAAGAAGAGACTTGCTTGGGCCAACAAACACGGGCAATGACATTACACAGGTGGACATTTGTCCTTTGGTCTGGAGTCCAAATTGGAGATTTTTGGTTCCAACCGCTGTGTCTTTGTGAGAAGCGGTGTGGGTGAACGGATGATCTCGGCATGTGTAGTTCCCACCGTAAAGCATGGAGGAGGAGGTGTTTTGGTGTGGGGGTGCTTTGCTGGTGACACTGTCTGTGATTTATTTAGAATTCAAGGCACACTTAACCAGCATGGCTACCACAGCATTCTGCAGTGATACGCCATCCCATCTGGTTTGGGCTTAGTGGGACTATCATTTGTTTTTCAACAGGACAATGACCCAACACACTTCCAGGCTGTGTAAGGAGAGGGATTGAGTGCTGCATCAGATGACCTGGCCTCCACAATCACCCAACCTCAACCCAATTGTGACGGTTTGGGATGAGTCGGACGGCAGAGGGAAGGAAAAGCAGCCAACAAGTGCTCAGCATATTTACATTTTAGTCATTTAGCAGACGCTCTTATCCAGAGCGACTCACAGGAGCAATTAGGGTTAAGTGCCTTGCTCAAGGGCACATTTACGTCATTTAGCAGACGCTCTTATCCAGAGCGACTACAAATTGGTGCATTCACCCTATAGCCAGTGGGATAACCACTTTACAATTATACTTTCTTTTTTTTCTTTTTTTTTGGGGGGGTAGAAGGATTACTTTATCCTATCCCAGGTGTTCCTAAAGAGGTGGGGTTTCAAATGTCTCCGAAAGGTGGTGAGTGACTCCGCTGTCCTGGCGTCGTGAGGGAGCTTGTTCCACCATTGGGGTGCCAGAGCAGCGAACAGCTTTGACTGGGCTGAGCGGGAACTATGCTTCCGCAGAGGAAGGGGAGCCAGCAGGCCAGAGGTGGATGAACGCAATGCCCTCGCCTGGGTGTAGGGACTGATCAGAGCCTGAAGGTACGAGGTGCCGTTCCCCTCACTGCTCCATAGGCAAGCACCATGGTCTTGTAACGGATGCGAGCTTCAACTGGAAGCCAGTGGAGTGTGCGGAGGAGGGGGGTGACGTGAGAGAACTTGGGAAGGTTGAACACCAGACGGGCTGCGGCATTCTGGATGAGTTGTAGGGGTTTAATGGCACAGGCAGGGAGCCCAGCCAACAGCGAGTTGCAGTAATCCAGACGGGAGATGACAAGTGCCTGGATTAGGACCTGTGCCGCTTCCGTGTAAGGCAGGGTCGTACTCTCCGAATGTTGTAGAGCATGAACCTGCAGGATCGGGTCACCGCCTTGATGTTGGCGGAGAACGACAGGGTGTTCACGCCAAGGCTCTTCGCACTCTGGGAGGAGGACACAACGGAGTTGTCAACCGTGATGGCGAGATCATGGAACGGCAGTCCTTCCCCGGGAGGAAGAGCAGCTCCGTCTTGCCAGGGTTCAGCTTGAGGTGGTGATCCGTCATCCATACTGATATGTCGGCCAGACATGCAGAGATGCGATTCGCCACCTGGTTATCAGAAGGGGAAAGGAGAAGATTAGTTGTGTATCGTCAGCGTAGCAATGATAGGAGAGGCCATGTGAGGATATGACAGAGCCAAGTGACTTGGTGTATAGCGAGAATAGGAGAGGGCCTAGAACTGAGCCCTGGGGGACACCAGTGGTGAGAGCACGTGGTGCGGAGACAGCTTCTCGCCACGCCACTTGGTAGGAGCGACCGGTCAGGTAGGACGCAATCCAGGGAGTGAGCCGCGCCGGAGATGCCCAGCTCGGAGAGGGTGGAGAGGAGGATCTGATGGTTCACAGTATCAAAGGCAGCAGACAGGTCTAGAAGGACAAGAGCAGAGGAGAGAGAGTTAGCTTTAGCAGTGCGGAGAGCCTCCGTGACACAGAGAAGAGCAGTCTCAGTTGAATGACCAGTCCTGAAACCTGACTGGTTTGGATCAAGAAGGTCATTCTGAGAGAGATAGCAAGAGAGTTGGCTAAAGACGGCACGCTCAATAGTTTTGGAAAGAAAAGAAAGAAGGGATACTGGTCTGTAGTTGTTGACATCAGTGGGATCGAGTGTTGGTTTTTTGAGAAGGGGTGCAACTCTCGCTCTCTTGAAGACGGAAGGGACATGGCCAGCGGTCAAGGATGAGTTGATCAGCGAGGTGAGGTAGGGGAGAAGGTCACCGGAGATGGTCTGGAGAAGAGAGGAGGGGATGGGGTCAAGCGGGCAGGTTGTTGGGCGGCCTGCAGTCACTAGTCGCAAGATTTTATCTGGTGAGAGAGGGGAGAAAGAAGTCAAAGCATAGGGTAGGGCAGTGTGAGCATGACCAACAGTGTCATTAGACTTAACAAACGAGGATCGGATGTCGTCGACCTTCTTTTTCAAAGTGGTTGACAAAGTCATCCACAGAGAGAGGAGGGGGGGAGGATTCAGCAGTGAGGAGAATGTGGCAAAGAGATTCCCTAGGGGTTAGAGGCAGATGCTTGGAATTTAGAGTGGTAGAAAGTGGCCTTAGCAGCAGAAACAGAGGAAGAAAATGTAGAGAGGGAGGGAGGTGAAAAGATGCCAGGTCGGCAGGGAGTTTAGTTTTCTTCCATTTCCGCTCAGCTGCCCGGAGCTCTGTTCTGTGAGCTCGCAATGAGTCATCAAGCCACAGAGCTGGAGGGGAGGACCGAGCCGGCCGGGAGGATAGGGGACACAGGGAGTCAAAGGATGCAGAAAGGGAGGAGAGGAGGGTTGAGGAGGCAGAATCAGGAGATTGGAGGGAGAAGGATTGAGCAGAGGGAAGAGATGATAGGATGGAAGAGGAGAGAGTAGTGGGAGAGAGAGAGCGAAGGTTGTGGCGGCGCGTTACCATCTGTGTAGGGGCAGAGTGAGTAGTGTTGGAGGAGAGCGAGAGAGAAAAGGATACAAAGTAGTGGTCGGAGACATGGAGGGGAGTTGCAGTGAGATTAGTAGAAGAGCAACATCTAGTAAAGATGAAGTCAAGCGTATTGCCTGCCTTGTGAGTGGGGGGATGGTGAGAGGGTGAGGTCAAAAGAGGAGAGGAGTGGAAAGAAGGCAGAGAGAAATGAGTCAAATGTAGACGTGGGGAGGTTGAAATCCCCCAAAACTGTGAAGGGTGAGCCATCCTCAGGAAAGGAACTTATCAAGGCGTCAAGCTCATTGATGAACTCTCCATATGTGAGAACTCCTTCAAGACTGTTGGAAAAGCATTCCAGGTGAAGCTGGTTGAGAGAATGCCAAGAGTGTGCAAAGCTGTCATCAAGGTAAAGGGTGGCTATTTGAAGAATTTCAAATAACAAATATATTTTATTTGTTTAACACTTTTTTGGTTACTACATGATTCCATATGTGTTATTTCATAGTTTTAATGTCTTCACTATTATTTTACAATGTAGAAAATAGTAAAAATAAAGAAAAGCCCTTGAATGAGTAGGTGTGTCCAAACTTTTGACTGGTACTGTACATAAATGAATGAATGTATCATTATTAACAATAGATAACATGTTTCTAAATTAATCGTTGTGTGTGCGTGTGTGTGTGTCCAGTGTGTGTGTCCAGTGGGGGGGTGTCCAGTGTGTGTGTGTGTGTCCAGTGTGTGTGTGTCCATTGTGTTTTTGTGTGTGTGTGCCCAGTATGTGTGTGTGTGTGTCCAGTGTGTGTCCAGTGGGGGTGTGTCCAGTGTGTGTGTGTGCATGTGTGTGTGTGTGTGTGTCCAGTGTGTTTGTGTGTGTGTGTGTGTCCAGTGTGTGTGTGTGTGTGTGTGTGTGTGTGTGTCCAGAGTGTGTCCAGTGTGTGTGTGGTCATTGAGTGATACAGGAATAATGACCTCAGAGTCTCCAGTCTGCAGTGTGGATCCTCCAGTCCAGCAGAGAGCAGTCTGACTCCTGAGTCTCCTGGGTGATTGTAGCTCAGGTCCAGCTCTCCAGGTGTGAGGGGTTTGACTTCAGAGCTGAGACCAGAGAAGCACAGCCTTTCTCTGTGAGTCCACAGCCTGACAGCCTGACAGAGAGATCATCATGATTTCACAAACACACTGTTAATTTAACACCAGTAGTGTAGAAGGACAATGGCAGATGCATTTGGTTTATTCTCTTAAACAAGATATAGATTCATCTTCCGTCTCCTAGAATTGTATGGTCATATTGTTATACTAATGTGAACATCAATGCATTGATTCAATATGTTTTTCAATAATACATATATTTCTCTGCTGAATATTTCTTCCTGATGATTAGTACTTAAATGTCATTTTATGTACTCACAGAGCAGCTCTGGAGGCTTTGACCACTGGCAGCAGCCTCAGAAGACCTTCCTCTGATCTGGAGTATTTCTTCAGGTCAAACACATCCAGCTCCTTTTCTGAAGTCAGCAACACAAAGACCAGAGCTGACCACTGTGCAGGTGACAGTTTGACTTCTGAGAGACTTCCTGATCTCAGGTAGCTTTGGATCACCTCCACTAGAGAATGGTCATTCAGTTCATTCAGACAGTGGAACAGATTGATGCACTTCTCTGGAGAGGGATTCTTCCTGATCTTCTCCTTGATGTACTTGACTGTTTCTTCATGGCTCTGTGAGCTGCTTCTTGTCTTTGTCAGTAGACCTCGTAAGTACTTCTGATTGGACTCCAGTGAGAGACCCAGTAGGAAGCGGAGGAAAAGGTCCAGGTTTCCCGTCTCACTTTGTAAGGCTTTATCCACAGCACTCTTGTAGACAGTAACTTCAGTAACTTGCGGTTCGGCCATTAGATTCTCATTGTTGTTGATGAATGAGAGGAACACATATACAGCAGCCAGAAACTCCTGAATGCTCAGATGCACGAAGCAGTACACCTTGTCCTGGTACAGCCCACATTCCTCTTTAAAGATCTGTGTGCACAATCCTGAGTACACTGAGGCTTCATTGACATCAATGCCAGCCTCTTTCAGGTCTTCTTCATAGAAAATCAGATTGCCATTCTCAAGCTGTTGAAAAGCCAGTTTTCCCAGTGACAGAATGCTCTCTTTATTCCAGTGTGGACCTGTCTCTTCTTTCCCAAGATACTTTTCATTCTCCTGTTTGGTATGAAACACCACAAGGTGTATGAACATCTCAGTCAGAGTCTTGGGCATCTCTTCTCTCTTATGTTTCAGCATGTGTTCAAGGACTATTGCAGAAATCCAACAGAAGACTGGAATGTGGCACATGATGTGAAGGCTCCTTGATGTCTTTATGTGTGAGATGATTCTGCTGGCCAGGTCCTGATCACTGAATCTCTTCCTGAAGTACTCCTCCTTCTGTGGGTCATTGAACCCTCGTACCTCTGTCACCTGGTGAACACACACTGAAGGGATCTTATTGGCTGCTGCAGGTCGGGTAGTTATCCAGAGGAGAGCAGAGGGAAGCAGATGTCCCTCGATGATATTTGTCAGCAGAACATCCACTGAGGTTGACTCTGTGACGTCACAACAGATCTTGTTCTTCTGGAAGTCTAGGGGCAGTCGGCACTCATCCAGACCATCAAAGATTAACAGAACTTTGTACTTGTCGTAGTTGGAGTTTCTTGATTCTTTGGTTTCCATTGAGAAGTGATTGAGAAGTTCAATCAAAGTGTGTTTTTCAACTTTCATCAAATTCAGCTCCCGAAAAGGGAATGAAAATACAAATTGGACATCCTGATTTGCTTTTCCTTCAGCCCAGTCCAGAATGAACTTCTGCACAGAGACTGTTTTTCCAATACCAGCGACTCCCTTTGTCAGCACAGTTCTGATAAATTTGTCTTGTCCAGTTAAGGGTTTGAAGATGTTGTTACATTTGATTGCAGTCTCTGGTCTTGCTTGTTTCCTGGTTGTTGTCTCAATCTGTCTCAGCTCATGTTCATTATTGACCTCTCCTGTTCCACCCTCTGTGATGTAGAGCTCTGTGTAGATCTTATTGAGAAGTGTTGGGTTTCCTTGTTCAGCGATCCCCTCAAATACACATTGAAACTTCTTCTTTAGATTAGATTTGAGTTTACGTTGAAGAATCACAGCACGCTCATCTGAATCTAGAAACAACACAGAGGATATTAATATTACGTCTGATTTAATGCCTACAGTTTTGTAAAACTGTGTTATAAAGTTTAAATTATAATAATTTATTCTCTTAACTGTCTGTATAAATCTGTAAATGTTTTCATAATGCATTACACACTGGTGTGACTGATTATATAATTATTGGTATTATCTCTCTCTCTCTATCTCATTGATGGTATTATTAATGTTGTCTCTCCTCTGTCTCTCCTCTTCTCTGTCTAAATGAATTCAACTCACCCATCACAGCTACTTGATGAGGTCACTAAGTGTTGTGTTAAGTCTGCTACAATATCACTGAGTTACACAGCTACTTTAGCTGTACTTTAGCTACAGCTTTTAAATGTTCTAAAACAGCATTCAACATGAGGCAGACAGCTCTTACTTTTCTCCAGTGTGTCAGCAAGCTCCTTCTGGTTCATTTTCCTCAGGACGTGCAGTATGATCTTCAGAGCCCCCTCTCTGGCACTGCTCTCCTGCTTCTCATATTCAGCATCCACCACTTCCTTATCCTGCTTCTGACTCTCAAAGCCTTCTGGGAATTCTGGACTAAGAATCCTCTTGAACATATTCAGCTCGTTCTTCACAAATGTCATAATATTATCTTCAAGCAACTGAAATAAATCAAGTAAATAAGTTAAGCAAGAGACTAAATGCTTTCTCATTAACACATGAATGAATGATTGACAGATCAACTTTACTTGAGGTAAAAAAAAAAAATTTTACATAACAGGACCACATACACTGAATATGGAGGCCAGGTCTGTTTGATGACTCTGGGAAGACTGACCACTGAGAATCTCTGACTCTGATCTCTCCTGTTGGTTTCTGTGGACAAAACATGAGATTACATTTCCTCATCCAGGGAGTGCACACACACACACACACACACACACACACACACACACACAGGGGAGGGAATGTTGTGTTTGTTTAATATTGTTTCAGGACTATGAAAATGGAAAAAAAGGATTAGCCTATGGATTATGAAAACAACAAAAATAAATGGGAAAATGGGAGAGGAGAAATGACTAGAGACAGTGTTGTTTAGCTCACTGACCATGACCCATGAGTTCTTCTTACCTTTGTTCAGTAGAAAAGTCTCCCTCTCTAAACTGTTCAGGTAGACCCATAGACTTGTCACTCTTCATGGACACACAGCTGGGTACAGGGGAGGCTGGTCTCTCCTGCTTGATTGGACTTCAACACAACAGAGACAAACATTACGTCTCGCATCTACTCTGAGCTCAGATGGGGAAACTTAAGCAGAGTTTCATTCAAAAACGCTATAAATCCATTTTCAGAAATGTTCGTCAATTAGCTTTTATTGTTTCAAGAAATTATGAAAGAGATTGGTGTGTTTTTTCACTATCTAATCATGGCATGGGGTTGTTCAATGACAGCCATGTATTTGTTTAAAATCTATCACTTGATGGTTTCATTTCAGAGAGACAAATAATCATGTTTTTATTGCAAAATGCTACATATCTGCCTCACTCTCAGAGAAATAAGTAGTACTGCTAGGTTTTACACAGTCAAATGTGACCGACAGGCTCAAACTTATATAGCAAAATTTGAAATTGTGTTTTTTACATTGGATAAAGGTAGAGACTCAGCTAGAAAAATGTATATCATACACTAAAGTTGAGGAACAATGGGAAAGTAATTCTGCTTTGAAAGATGATAAACTTGTTACCATTTGAGAAAATTGTGACGATCCCGGCTGTCTGAGTCGGGTCCTGTCTGGTGACTAGTGTTCCTGCTCGTATTCTCCAGTTTCCCGAGGGTTCGGGAACGCTCCGGGGAGCGCTCTGGTTTTCCGCACCTGCATCCCATCAGCAATCTGCACACCTGGTCCTGATCATCACCCTTCTTAGGCTCTGGCCCAACATCCAGTTCCTGCCGGATGCGCTAGCCATGAACAGTATGTTGTCAGCGTATCAGTCTCTGAGCCAGTAGTGTTAGTTTTGTTGTTTTGCACCTTTTTGACTTGCTGTGTACTGACCTCCGTTTTGTTCTGTCTGCAGTCTCTCACCCGGAACCTTCACCCAACCTCTGCCTGATGGTCGGCGGCTGCCGAGCCAGTACCGGACCAACCACTGCACCCTCAACAACCCATCCACGCCACCCGCTCTGTTCCCTGGATTATTCAGCTTCACTCGGACTCTATTAATAAACACTCACCTTTGTCTCACGTACCGTGTCCTGGTCTGCTTCTGGGTTCTGGCTTAGTTAACCGTGACAAAAATGGCCTTTCAAAGTTTTGGTACACCTACCGAGAGCTCTTCTTTATCTACAGTGGTGTTACTTTGGCAGATAATGTCACCCATCTAAATAAATAGTATATATATATATATATATATATATATATATATATATATATATATATATATATATATATATATATATATATATATATATATATATATGTTAACTAAATGTATGGTGTTTTTGGTTTATGTCAGTTTCATTGTGCTATGCTATAAATTGTTATTTTATTGTTGTAAGTGGTAAAATGAACTAGAAAATGTCTTATTTTGTAATTCTGAGTAATTACTACTAGTAAGGATGTACTTTATTCAGTACTTCTGCAGTTACTAAATAATTCCAATAGATGGCAGCATAAGACCAAGAATGACATTTCAGAAGATCAGTTTAGTTTTCTCCCTGGATACACCACCACTCCCACTCACAGGAAAACTCCTGCACACGCTTTTTACTGTCCCTTTCCACACTGCTAACGCAAGAGGAACGACTGAAAAAGCATTTAACAGATTACTGTGAAATAATATAATGATGATTCATGTTTATTATTAGCTGTTTTTATTCTTATGTTTTGAAATTATACTTCATTACTATAACGATTATAAATAAGCCTGAACATTAATTTAGTCACCTCTGGTCAAGAAAAATGTATTTTCCTAGTACATTCATTGTCAGATTCATCAACCAGCAGCGAGCACTCTGCCTTCTAGCCAAGCGAGGGGCATGTTGAGGTACATTTGCTAACCGGGAGGGTTGCATTATCAGGGGGAAAACTACCCGCCCTCCAAGACACATACAGCACCCGATGTCACAGGAAGGCCAAAAATATCACCAAGGACATCAACCACCCGAGCCACTGCCTGTTCACCCCGCTATCATCCAAAAGGCGAGGTCAGTACAGGTGCATCAAAGCTGGGACCGAGAGACTGAAAAACAGCTTCTATCTCAAGGCCATCAGACTGTTAAATAGCCATCACTAGCACATTAGAGGCTGCTGCTGCCTATTGACATCACTGGCCACTTTAAGGAATGGAACACTAGTCACTTTAATAATGTTTACATATATTGCACTACTCATCTCATATGTATATACAGCATTCTATAATATACTACTGTATCTTAGTCCATGCTGCTCTGTCATTGCTTGTCCATGTATATATATATTCTTCAATTCCATTCTTTACTAGTTTTGTGTGTATATGTTGTGAAATTGTTAGATATTACTTGATAGATATTACTGCACTGTCGGAGCTACAAGCACAAGCATTTCGCTACACCCGCTATAACATCTGCTAAACACGTGTATGTGACAAATAACATTTGATTTGATTTGATGTAATTTATTGGCGGGCTGGAAGATGCACTCTTGTCTTTTCTATTCCGAGGTTATTTACTCCCAATATCAGATATTAAGATTATGTTCTATAATGCATGTAAACTAGGGTTGAGGTTAGTGAATCTGACTAGTGATTATTTACCCGGGGTTCAACACCTGCTATAGTCACTATTTAATTGCTCTTCCAAAAGCATCACAGGCCTAATACGAGATATATAGCTAACTAAAGTAATGAGTGACCATTTTAGAAAATCATGGGACATGTAGTATTTGGTTGCATAATATTTTATGTCAATCATATTGCTGCTTGTAGCCTATAACTGATGCTTCATGGTCTTATGCTGCCATCTATTGGAAATATTTAGCAATTAGAAGTTATTAGTTCACGTACAGACGTTGGTGAGGCAGCTGAGAAATAAAGTGTATTAGATCAGTCTCAAACCTGCCCCACGCCAATTGCTGGACTTTCACACAGAGGTTACTAGGTCACCCAATTCAAACCACATTTGAAAAATAAAACAAATGTGTCTTATTTATCAAGTGTTCTGTCATGCAATTATACATATAATAAAATAACAACAAAATAATCAAAACGCTATTTAATACTATAATTGTATTTACTAAGATAATATTATTACTAAAATAGTTTCTAAAAGTGTTCTAGGCTACCCTACCCTAAATGTAGGGGTTAGGGTTACGGCTAAAATAGGTTATAAGTAGGGTAAGAGTTTCTGTATAGCACTTTGTGACATCTGCTGGTGTAAAGAGGGCTTTATAAACAGGGGTGCACACATAACTGGTACGCAGGTACGCAGGCGCGACAAAAATCAGGAATGCGTAATGCCACTTGTGTTACTACGCGCACTTTGCGTACTTTGACCGATCTTCTCATCTAACCTTACACATGACATGTTGCTTGTCAACTACTGTCAGGGATGTCCAAAAAGCATCAGACATTAAGCAGCTTCTTTGGCGTTTCGCCACCTACAAAGAAACGCCAACTGGAGCCAGAGCCAAAGAAAATACTTTTTTCGGAAAAGTGGCTCCAAGATGTGCAGTGGCTTGAAGCTAACGATGAGCGCACTGAAATGTGGTGCAAGATTTGCCACTCAAATCCACATCTAGCAGACAAAACGGGTGCATTTTATAAAGGCTCAAAGAATTTCAACCCTCCTTTATTTGACAAACATAAAAAGAGCAAGGAGCACACGAATATGGCGCAAGCCATTGCTAAGCTAGCCGAGAAGAAATGTCCAGTCGCCCACTTGCCAGATGGCGAGACAAGCTGAATGAAGAACAGCGGCAAGCTCTGTTTCATATTTTTCTCCTCGCCTTCCATAAAGCTAAACACGCACGTCCCATGCCTTCCTATTCGGAGGATGTTCCTTTACTGAAGCGGCTAGGAGTAAATGTCGGAGGTGCATATCATTCACGTGAAGGGGGCACACGGATCATGCAGAGCATCGCTCACACCATCAGCGGGGAGTAACAAGCCAAGTTGCAGTCTGCTGAATTTTGGGGGCTGCTTTTTGATGGATCTGAGGACATCACAAAAACTGAGCAGGAAATCGTTTACATTGTGTCTGTGTCCAGCAACCTTCTCTCTCTATGGCTGTTCCCTCCCCTTCTCTCTCACTATGGCTGATCCCTCCCCTTCTCTCTCTATGGCTGTTCCCTCCCCTTCTCTCTCTCTTCTATGGCTGTTCCCTCCCCTTCTCTCTCTATGGCTGTTCCCTCCCCTTCTCTCTCTATGGCTGTTCCCTCCCCTTCTCTCTCTCTATGGCTGTTTATTTTTAGAGAGGTTAAGTGGAGATCGGCCTCAACAACGGCATTACCTTCCTCTACACTTTGTCTGACCCACACACACACCCACCCACCCCCACAGGCCTTCTATTGATCCCTGTGAGTGGTAATCACCACTCCTGCCAGTCTGTCTGGCTCATATACCTGGGACCTCCACACCACATGGTTTCTTTAACTCCAGTCCTCAACATCCCCCCAACAGTTGTTGTTGTAGCTTCAGACAAGCACACCTGATTCAACTAGCCATCTAGTCATCAACCACTTCACTAGGACAGCACATCTACTGATTCAACTAGCCATCTAGTCATCAACCACTTCACTAGGACAGCACATCTACTGATTCAACTAGCCATCTAGTCATCAACCACTTCACTAGGACAGCACATCTACTGATTCAACTAGTCATCTAGTCATCAACCACTTCACTAGGACAGCACATCTACTGATTCAACTAGCCATCTAGTCATCAACCACTTCACTAGGACAGCACATCTACTGATTCAACTAGCCATCTAGTCATCAACCACTTCACTAGGACAGCACATCTACTGATTCAACTAGTCATCTAGTCATCAACCACTTCACTAGGACAGCACATCTACTGATTCAACTAGTCATCTAGTCATCAACCACTTCACTAGGACAGCACATCTACTGATTCAACTAGTCATCTAGTCATCAACCACTTCACTAGGACAGCACATCTACTGATTCAACTAGCCATCTAGTCATCAACCACTTCACTAGGACAGCACATCTACTGATTCAACTAGTCATCTAGTCATCAACCACTTCACTAGTAGAATCAGGTTGTAGAGGTTTATCTGTCTAAAACCTTCATTGGTATTCTTCATTGTTTGTGATAATATTTAATCAACCGAGTGGCGCAGTGGTCTAAGGCACTGCATCGCAGTGCTAGCTGTGGCACTAGAGATCCTGGTTCAAATCCAGGCTCTGTCGTAGCCGGCTGCGACCGGGAGACCCATGGGGCGGTGAATAATTGGCCCAGGGGAGGGAATGGCCGGCAGGGATGTAGCTCAGTTGGTAGAGCATGGCGTTTGCAACGCCAGGGTTGTGGGTTCGATTCCCACGGGGGGCCAGTATATATTTTTTAAAATAATAATGTATGCACTCACTAACTCTAAGTTGCTCTGGATAAGAGCGTCTGCTAAATGACTAAAATGTAAAGTGAAGGATTAATCTACCTATAACTGAAGGCAGCCAGTGTATAAAAACTGCATCAGACAGATACAACCTGAAACAAATGAGAGTTCGACTGTGTTTTACTATAGACCATTAGGCCAGCCGTGTAAAATGTCCCTTCAAATTAAGAGTCCCCATGCTCCAATCCCAAGAGTCAAGAGCATGGGGACTCTTAATTTGAAGGGACATTTTACACTATGGTTCTACTGATGCTGCCAAGAGAACAGAGTTGAACCAGTGGAGTAGCTGGTGCAAAGCTACGCTAACAAGCATGTTGGGAGAATGAAACCACATGGGATAAACGTTCAGGACAGGTAGTGAGTGAAAATGTAAAGTGACCCGTTCAGCCACTGTCTGGATTATTCCATGTAACTTCTTATACGTTTTTTTTTTCTTTGCAATGTTGTTATTTACAATGTTTTTTTTGGAACAGATTCCAGTTGGAACGTTCCTCACAAAATATACCACCCCCCAACAACAACAACAACAACCCCCCTCAAACAAACACAGAGACAGTCAGCCAATGAAATTACAGGATCAATCATACTAATTAGAAAGGCAGAAGCATGCATGATAAGAAATGGAGGCTCATTGTCACACCTGTGACATATGCTTTAAGATACAAACGTCAAATACATGTCGACAATCCTTCCTCCAAAAGGACCCTTCTATGGGATCACATGTCATGAAAATCCCCCAAAAAGCCATGTTCTTCTTTATTTTCCTAGCTTCGTGAGGAATCACCCAAAGAACAAATTCACAATGGAAACTTTAGTCCTACCTGAACCTCTCGTTGAGTCTTTGAAAGGAAGTTCAAATCCAAGGACACAGAAAGAATCCAATGGAACACGGTGATGTCATTGAGAATGATAGAGGCCTCTAGTGGCCAAAACCCGTATTATCATGGGCAGGGCCTTTGAGGGCTTCCACCATTTTAATTAATGTAGACAACTGGGTGGGACTTCCATCTTTATTGGCTGGCCACGCCTCCAACCACACCCGTACCTGCAGCCTTACAGGCGTACTGCCTAATAGCCAACTATCATCACAATACATTGTGTTAACACAGGCTTGGCCAACTATCATCACAATACATCGTGTTAACACAGGCTTGGCCGACTATCATCACAATACATCGTGTTAACACAGGCTTGGCAGACTATCATCACAATACATTGTGTTAACACAGACTTGGCCGACTATCATCACAATACATTGTGTTAACACAGACTTGGCCAACTATCATCACAATACATCGTGTTAACACAGGCTTGGCCGACTATCATCACAATACATCGTGTTAACACAGGCTTGGCCGACTATCATCACAATACATCGTGTTAACACAGGCTTGGCCAACTATTATCACAATACATTGTGTTAACACAGGCTTGGCCAACTATCATCACAATACATTGTGTTAACACAGGCTTGGCCAACTATTATCACAATACATTGTGTTAACACAGGCTTGGCCAAGTACATATATCAACACATTAATTTTCTAGTTTCATCATTTAATCATTTTCGGGGGCAATTTCATTTTGGCTTTATGCTTTCAAGTTACCACGTTCCATTCACCATTACACTCGGTTCATTCTGCTCCAGTCACTGCCTATGCACACCACCCGGCTCCTCACTGCAAGCCTGCAGACATCAAGCATCTGTGCCACGTGTTGACGTGTGTTTATGTGTTTAAATGTTTATGTGTTTATATTTATACTGGACAGAGAAGGAACCCTGGGGGCTTTTATAGAATGCTAATGTCTTACACACACACACACACACACACACACACACACAGACACACATACACAGACACACACACACACACAACGCTGGAACCTTTGCCATGAGCTGTTAAAGCCATCGTCAGTTTGGGTCTTGATGTCACAGTAGTGATGATGTAATCACTAAGCGCCTCTGGTGTTGTGATGAGTCATCGGCACTGGACGGAGACTAATGCCTTTTACCCTCTTCTCTCTCCTCCCCCTCCTCCTCCTCCTCCTCCTCCTCCTCCTCCTCCTCTTCCTAATATTCTTCCTCCTCCTCCTCCTCCTCCTCCTCCTCCTCCTCCTCCTCCTCCTCCTCCTCTTCCTAATGTTCTTCCTCCTCCTCCTCCCCCCTCTTCCTCCTCCTCTTCCTCCTCTTCCTAATATTCTTCCTCCTCCTCCTCTTCCTCCTCTTCCTAATATTCTTACTCCACCTCTTCCTCCTCCTCCTCTTCCTCCTCTTCCTAATGTTCTTCCTCCTCCTCCTCCTCCCCCTCTTCCTCCTCCTCCTCCTCCTCCTCCTCCTCCTCCTCCTCCTCCTCCTCTTCCTCCTCTTCCTAATGTTCTTCCTCCTCCTCCTCCCCCTCTTCCTCCTCCTCCTCCTCCTCCTCCTCCTCCTCCCCCTCTTCCTCCTCCTCCTCCTCCTCCTCCTCTTCCTCCTCTTCCTAATATTCTTCCTCCTCCTCCTCCTCCTCCCCCCTCCCCCTCTTCCTCCTCCTCCCTCCTCCTCCTCCTCCTCCTCCTCCTCCCCCCTCTTCCTCCTCCTCCTCCCTCCTCCCCCTCTTCCTCCTCGTCCTAATATTCTTCATCTTCCTCCTCCTCCTCCTCCTCCTCCTCCCCCTCCTCTTCCTCTCTTCCCTGCTAGGGCAGTATGATGTTATGAAACGTTTAGATCTAAATATATACGATGTAGACCATCTGACCTCTTTAGTTGAGCAGCCAGGTCACACCAGATCCACTGCAGTATTAAACGTTTGTCCAGGTCCCAAGGATGCCGGGAGATGCCTTCAATACTGTCCACTAGGGGCAAATGTGAACACCTAGTAGGTTCGCAGCTTGCTACGGTGTTAAGCCGCGAGCTATGGCTTCGAGGATTGCGAGTTCAATCTCAGTGCTAGTTTAAACCTATCCCAAAACCTTAACCTTTACCTTAACCAGTCAGAATTAATGCCTAAAGCATTTTTATCTGAGACATTCCCTTTGCCTTCCTGAGCCTTCCTACCCAGGTGTCTCAATAAGCTCTCACAGTCTCACTGCAGAATTAGACATTTTTGCACTTTTCTCTAAACTTCAAATTTCGAAGTTGCTCCAAACGTCAAATTTAGAAGTTGCTCCAAATATCAAATTTAAAAGTTAAGGGTCAAGGTTAAGGGTTAAGGTTTGGGGTAGGGTAAAAAAATATATTAAAAAATAATGAGTGTCTGCAATGGGGATTGAACACGCAAACTTTTGATCCAGAGTCATGGGATTACATAACCTTAGCAAAACCCAAGTCTACTTGGCAGTAATAACGCTCACTGTTGCCCCTAGTGGTCGGTTTTGAAGGCATTTCCTGACTTCCTCATGACATGGACAGACGTCCAGTTTAGAAATCAATCTTGAGCAATCTGGCTGGTCTAAAACAGAAATTAGACCCAGGTCAGTCTAGTTTCCCTTAAATCCCAAACTTAACGCGACAATCAGCAATTGAAACAATGACAAAGCTACTCCACACCCGTTTCGGTAAAAAGCTGAGGGACGGAGCTGGATAAATGTATCCTCTCTCAATGTATAGACAGAGCTATGGATGCAAGGACTGACCATCCACGATATCAACATTATAACTCTAACCTATACAGACCAAGGACTGACCATCCACGATATCAACATTATAGTTTTAACCACGTTTTGATGCTCTACAGTGTTGATGTTTATGTTGTTTACAAACATTTGCATAAAATAAGTAATTATTTTGGGTTCTGACGGGGTCACACAGAGGAGCGGTTGTGATTTCTATTAAATGATGTTTTCTAGGTGGAAGGTTTACCCTGTGTATGAGATTAAAATGTATCAGCTGGTGATTAGGATTGTTAGATGAACCCACTAAGTTCCTGATGAACTCAACTGGTGAGCCTCTTTAGCAGCTAGTTCCATGGACACACTGATTTCAATGTCCTTTGCCAAGGTCAGATGACTTTCAGTCAACAGTCTCTTTGTGTAGCTTCACTCCGTAGCCCACATACTAGTCTGTCTCTAATGATGTCATTTAGAACAGCATTAAACTCACAGTGTTCTGGTAGTTTCTTTAATGCAGCAGCAAACATTGTTACTGATTCTCCCTCTTCCTGATGTCTCCTGTGGAACCTGAACCTTTCAGCATTAACTAGTGGTTCTGGTGAAAAATGTCCTTTAAGTATCTCCACAATATCCCCATTCGTCTTATTACCTGTTCTGACTGGCTGTAGCAGGCTGCCTAGTAAATTAAATTTCTTTGGCCCCATTACACTAAAACATGGAGGCACAATGTTGTCCTCATCCATGTCATTTACAATAACTAAATATTCAAACCGTTCTGTATATGAGCTCCACTGTTCAATACTTTTATCAAACAACTGTCCAATGTTTCCAACAATTCCAATAATTGTTCATTTCTCAATAAGCTCCTGATTGTCACTCACTTCAATATTGTCCTCAACCACAGCAATATTTTCCTCAGTCACGTGATCTTCATTCACTTCACTCACTGACGTTTCCTCCTAAATTCGCTCATTTAGCAGATTTAATTAAAAGGTTTGTCTTCACAGTTGAATAAATGTCCTTTCCTTTAATCACTATATATTCCTCCTTTTTAATCACGTTGTTTTCCCACTCCGATGTCCGTCTCCAGTCCTTTTCTGCCGTCCATGACGATGTTAACTCCAGTGCAGGGGCGGTGTGTTCATTAGGGCGATATGGGCGACGCACTGCCAAACGGGAAGAGGAAGGGATTTTTTTTCTAATCAATTATATCACGGCAACAGTAGTTATCAGTGTTCTAATCTAGACGTCTGATCTGCCACTAAATGTCCAATCAGGCTAAAGTCGGTGCTTCAAATGGCCCCGCCCCTTTTGGGGCGATTTCAGTCAGGTTGAAAATCGCCCCAGAAGTCTCTCATGAACTCTCATGTAAAATCTTTTTTTCAAATATCAGAGCTTTCAATACAATCTCTATGGGTTCCGGGAGGGCTTGCACTTACGCGCTTTCGTCATACGTAACATAACCATGAACGTAACAAAGAAAAGAGCGGGTAGCAGCGTCAATCAATTCACGTACTACTGTCAAGATGGCTAGCGTTCAGTGCAACTCGATTGTCTCTTTGAAAAGAAGTTCCTTTTTGTCGGCGAACAAATCAAGATAAATTGGCAACGAAACAATTAGGACCTCCCAGACCAAATTTAATAATTCAACAGGTTTCTACTAAAGAGGGAAAGTCCTACACCCGAGGATTTTCCAAAAATTGGTACGAACGAAAAACCTGGCTAGCAGGCTGCGATGTAGCTAATGCAGTCTTCTGCTACCCTGCTTACTCTTTCACCCTGAAGGCGGCACGGCAGACAGCACCGCTTGGACAGCGACTGGTGTAACGGACATGCACCATCTTTCAGAAAAGATTAAGAAACATGAGCTGTCAAAGACCCACATGGATAGCTGTTTGAGATTGTCTGCTTTGAGGAGAGTGAACATTGCCACTCAACTGGATGAGGGATACAGGCTAGCTGTCCGCCGCCACAACGATGAGGTTAGCAAGAACCGCCACATCCTCAGCCGGCTAATCCAGTGTGTGAAGTTTTTAGGAGTGTTTGAGTTAGCTTTGCGAGGCAAAGATGAAACTGAGGGCTCCACCAACCCTGGTATTTTTCTTGGACTTGTCAACTTTGTGGCACAATTAGATGAGGTGTTTTATGGAAATGCATATTGTTTATGCAGTGTTGAGGAATGTGAAAGAACACCCTTGATTATTTTTACTGTGATAACTTATTTTGCTTTTGTAAGCCAACACTTTTGAGATCAGTCAATAAATGCTTCTGGTATTGACTTATATGCTGCCCCTGTCTTCATGTTGTTGCTGGACATATCTTTTTTTTAATGTGTGTAGGTCACCTAAATCATCAGAAAAATTGCCCCCCCTGAGAATTTTTTCAGGAGCCGCCACTGCTCCAGTGGTGGAAAAAGTACCCAATTGTCATACTTGAGTAAAAGTAAAGATACCTTGATAGAAAATGACTCAACTAAAAGTGAAAGTCACCCAGTAAAATACTACTTGAGTAAAAGTCTAAAAGTATTTGGTTTTAAATATACTTAAGTATCAAAAGTAAATGTAATTGCTCAAATTTACTAAAGTATCAAAAGTAAAAGTACAAGTATAAATCATTTCAAATTCCTTACATAAAGCAAACCAGACAATTTTCTTGTTTTTAAAATGTACGTTCAGCCAGAGGCAAACTCCAAAACTCAGACAATTTACAAACAAAGCATTTGTGTTTAGTGAGTCTGCCAGATCAGAGGCAGTAGGGAGGTTCTCTTGATAAGTGTGTGAATTGGACCATTTTCTGTCCTGCTAAGCATTCAAAATGTAACAAGTACTTTTGGGTGTCAGGGAAAATGTATGGAGTAAAAAGTACATTATTTTCTTCAGGAATGTAGTGAAGTGAAAGTAAAAGTAGTCAAAAATATGAATAGTAAAGTCAAGTACATATACCACCAAAAAACTACTTATTTAGTACTTTAAAGTATTTTTACTTAAGTACTTTACACCACTGGTTAACACTCTTTCTTAGCTAGCTCGACTATGCACTTGCCTCTGCTATCAATAAACTGTGCTAACATTAGCCTAGACTGTACCACAGAAAATAACAGTTTTAAACAGTTGTAAAAACCCACTTCTTCCAGACAGAATAGTTCCTGTAGATTCAGACTTACTCATCACCAATCTTTTGTTATGTCTCGTGGGTTTCATAACCACGTCTGTATAACAATTCAATAATGATGAGACAGGAGACAGAAATCAGTTCAACCATTTATCTGGAACGTGATCATCTCAACACATACAAACCCCCATGATGCTCTGCAGCACAACCCCAATATACAACAAATACATAAATAAGTAAATGGTAACGAAACAAAACTCATAAAGGAATTGAAATGTTCAGTTGTAGAAAGTAGGGCCATGGGATAGGGTCAGAAAGGTCAGTATGTTTGATAACTGGTTACAGAGGTGACATAACAAGCATAAGGTCCATTATATCACAGTGAAGTAGAGGTGGGAGCTAAAAGCAGACATGGACAGTGAGACGGTGTGAGGAGGTCAGGGGTGAAACACCAGATCAGGACAGGTAGAAATGGCAGGGCTGGAAATAGACACAGAGACACATTCTGATCATGGCTCAGACCTGACCTGAGACACCCAAACAGAAGATGCCATAGCAAAGTCCTGTCCAGTAGGCTATATGGGATTTCCTTTCATCAAAATCCAAAACATGGAAATGTGTCCAGTGTGTGTGTGTGTGTGTGTGTCTGTGTGTCCAGTGTGTGTGTGTGTGTGTGTGTGTGTGTGTGTGTGTGTGTGTGTGCAGTGTGTGTCCAGTGTGTGTGTGTGTGTCTGTGTGTGTGTGTGTGTGCCAGTGTGTGTGTGTGTTCAGTATGTGTGTGTGTCCAGTGTGTGTGTTTGTGTTCAGTGTGTGTGTCCAGTGTGTGTGTGTGTTCAGCGTGTGTGTGTGTGTTCAGTGTGTGTGAGTCCAATGTGTGTGTGTCCAGTGTGTGTGTGTGTTCAGTGTGTTTGTGTCCAGTGTGTGTGTGTGTGTGTGTGTGTGTTCAGTGTGTTTGTGTCCAGTGTTTGTGTGTGCTTGTGTTCAGTGTGTGTGAGTCCAATGTGTGTGTGTCCAGTGTGTGTGTGTGTTCAGTGTGTTTGTGTCCAGTGTGTGTGTGTGTGTGTGTGTTCAGTGTGTTTGTGTCCAGTGTGTGTGTGTGTGTGTGTGTGTTGTCTGGTGTGTGTGTGTTCAGTGTGTGTGTGTGTGTTCAGTGTGTGTGTGTGTGTGTTCAGTGTGTGTGTGTTCAGTGTGTTTGTGTCCAGTGTGTGTTTGTGTGTGTGTGTGTCCACTGTGTGTCTAGTGTGTGTGTGTGTGTTCAGTGTGTGTGTCCCCAGTGTGTGTGTGTGCCCCCAGTGTGTGTTTGTGTGTGTGTGTCTAGTGTGTGTGTCCAGTGTGTGTGTCCAGTATGTGTGTCCAGTGTGTGTGTGTGTGTGTTCAGTGTTTTTGTTCAGTGTGTGTGTGTTGAGTGTGTTGGTGTTCAGTGTGTGTGTGTGTCCAGTGTGTGTGTCCAGTATGTGTGTCCAGTGTGTGTCTGTGTGTTCAGTGTGTGTTGTGTGTGTTCAGTGTTGGTTTTCAGTGTGTGTATGTGTGTTCAATGTGTGTGTCCAGTGTGTGTATGTGTGTGTGTGTGTGTTCAGTGTGTGTGTCCAGTGTGTGTATGTGTGTGTGTGTGTGTTCAGTGTGTGTGTGTCCAGTGTGTGTGTGTGTGTTCAGTTTGTGTGTTTGTTCAATGTGTGTGTATCGAGTGTGTTTGTGTCCTGTTTGTGTGTGTGTGTCCAGTGTGTGTGTGTGTCCAGTGTGTATGTTTGTGTGTGTGTGTGTGTCCGGTGTGTCCAGTGTGTGTGTGTGTGTGTGTGTCTGTGTGTCCAGTGTGTGTGCGTGTGTGTGTGTGTCCAGTGTGTGTGTGTGTCTGTGTGTGTGTGTGTGTTGGTCCAGTGTGTGTGTGTGTCCAGTGTGTGTGTGTGTTCAGTGTGTGTGTTTGTGTGTGTGTGTGTGTGTCCTGTGTGTCCAGTATGTGTGTGTGTGTGTGTGTGTGTCTGTGTGCCCAGTGTGTGTGTGTGTGTGTGTGTCCAGTGTGTGTGTGTGTCTGTGTGTGTGTGTGTTGGTCCAGTGTGTGTGTGTGTGTCCAGTGTGTGTGTGTGTTCAGTATGTGCGTGTGTGTTTGTGTGTGTTCAGCGTGTGTGTGTGTGTTCAGTGTGTGTGAGTCCAATGTGTGTGTGTCCAGTGTGTGTGTGTGTGTGTTGAGTGTGTTTGTGTCCAGTGTGTGTGTGTGTGTGTGTGTGTGTGTTCAGTGTGTTTCTGTCCAGTGTATGTGTGTGTGTGTGTGTTCAGTGTGTGTGTGTGTTCAGTGTGTTTGTGCCCAGTGTGTGTTTGTGTGTGTGTGTGTCCACTGTGTGTCTAGTGTGTGTGTGTGTGTGTTCAGTGTGTGTGTGTCCAGTGTGTGTGTGTGTCCCCAGTGTGTGTTTGTGTGTATGTGTCTAGTGTGTGTGTCCAGTGTGTGTGTGTGTGTGTGTGTGTTCAGTGTTTTTGTTCAGTGTGTGTGTTGAGTGTGTTGGTGTTCAGTGTGTGTGTGTGTTCAGTGTGAGTCCTGTGTGTGTTTGTGTGTGTTCAGTATGTGTGTGTGTGTGTGTCCAGTGTGAGTGTTTGTGTGTCCAGTGTGTGTGTGTGTGTGTGTGTGTGTGTGTGTGTGTCCAGTGTGTGTTTGCGTGTGTCCAGTGTGTAAGTCCAGTGTGTGTGTGTCCAGCATGTGTATGTGTGTGTTCGAGTGTGTGTCCAGTGTGTGTGTCGTGTGTGTGTCCAGTATGTGTGTCCAGTGTGTGTGTGTGTGTGTTCAGTGTTTTTGTTCAGTGTGTGTGTTGAGTTTGTTGGTGTTCAGAGTGTGTGTGTGTCCAGTGTGTGTGTCCAGTATGTGTGTCCAGTGTGTGTCTGTGTGTTCAGTGTGTGTTTGTGTGTGTTCAGTGTTTGTTTTCAGTGTGTGTGTGTTTCTGTCCTGTGTGTGTGTGTGTGTTCAATGTGTGTGTCCAGTGTGTGTCTGTGTGTGTGTATGATTGTGTGTGTCCAGTTTGTGTGTGTGTGTGTTCATTGAGTGTGTCCAGTGTGTGTATGTGTGTGTGTGTGTTCAGTGTGTGTGTGTCCAGTGTGTGTGTTTGTGTGTGTGTGTTCAGTGTGTGTGTTTGTTCAATGTGTGTGTATCCAGTGTGTTTGTGTCCTGTTTGTGTGTGTGTGTATCCAGTGTGTGTGTGTGTGTTTGTGTGTGTGTCCAGTGTGTGTGTGTGTCCAGTGCGTGTGTGTGTGTGTTTGTGTGTATGTGTGTCCTGTGTGTCCAGTGTGTGTGTGTGTGTGTGTGTGTGTGTGTGTGTGTGTGTGTGTGTGTGTGTCCAGGGTGTGTATGTGTGTGTCCAGTGTGTGTGTGTGTGTGTGTGTGTTTTGTCCAGTATATGTGTGTGTACCCAGTGTGTGTGTTCAGTGTGTGTGTGTGTTCAGTGTGTGTGTGTCCAGTGTGTGTGTCCAGTGTGTGTCTGTGTGTGTCCCCAGTGTGTGTGTGTGTGTTCAGTGTGTTTGTGTTCAGTGTGTGTGTGTGTGTCCAGTGTGTGTGTGTGTGTTTGTTAAATGTGTGTGTGTGTGTGTGTTCAGTGTGAGTCCTGTGTGTGTTTGTGTGTATTCAGTGTGTGTGTGTGTGTGTGTGTCCAGTGTGAGTGTGTGTGTGTCCAGTGTGTGTTTGTGTGTGTCCAGTGTTTATGTCCAGTGTGTGTGTGTGTCCAGTATGTGTGTGTGTGTGTCGAGTGTGTGTCCAGTGTGTGTGTCGAGTGTGTGTCCAGTTTGTGTGTGTGTGTGTTCAGTGTGTGTGTGTGTGTGTGTGTGTCCAGTGTGTGTGATCCCAGGGTGTCTGTGTGTGTCCAGTGTTTGTGTGTGTGTGTCCAGTGTGTTTGTGTGTGTGTCTGTGTCCAGTGTGTGTATGTGTGTGTCGAGTGTGTGTCCAGTGTGTGTGTCGAGTGTGTGTACAGTATGTGTGTGTGTGTTCAGTGTGTGTGTGTGTGTATCCAGTGTGAGTGTGTGTCCATTGTGTGTGTTTGTGTGTGTCCAGTGTGTGTGTGTGTGTCCAATGTGTGTGTGTCCAGTCTGTGTGTGTGTGTGTCCAGTGTGTGTCCAGTGTGTGTGTCCAGTGTGTGTCTGTCCAGTGTGTGTGTCCAGTGTGTGTGTGTGTGTGTGTCAGTGTTACCATGGTTATTATTTACAGGGACACTGAGGAGTCAACATGAACCCAAAACCCTGGATAGAGGGGCTCAGTGAATGTGGAGTGGAATGTGTTCAGGTGGGTCAGTGTGTCAGAGGAGACTCTGTAGAAGGACAGAGTGCCGGCTGGCCAGTCCAGATACACTCCTACTCTGTGGGATCTGGAGGAGGGGACGTCTATGGTAGTGGACTTATTATTGTGCCTGGCTCTGTAACGGTTGTCAGAGCAGAACAGACTCCAGGACTTGTCATTGTATCCGATCATACAGTCATAACCCCTTCCTCTCCTGCTGATTCCTTTATATGCCACTCCTATACCAGCCCTTCTCCCACTCCACTCTACCTCCCAGTAACAGCGCCCAGTCAGACCCTCTCTACACAGCACCTGTCCCCAGTCCTCAAATCTCTCTGGGTGATCAGGATACGGCTGCTCCTCTCTCCTCCATGTCACCTTTCTGTTCTCCTCAGACAGAGAGAGGAATCTGTTTACTGTGTTTGGGTCCAGTGTGAGATCACAGACATCTGATGGATGAAACCAGACACAATATTAGAAATCATCATCATTCACATTAGAATGTTAACTCACTTTTCACTAATTTATTTAATGTAGATGTTTCTAGGTATCAAAAGGAGAAGTTAAGGTAACTTGAGATTTGTTGAATGATCATATGTTATACTGTATGGTAATATAAAACACACTTATTCCCATTAATTACACACATACATACACACACATCCTGAACACACACACACACACACACATTTCTAATGTAACAGGAACACACCACACACAGACACACACATTGTCAAATCAACTCTTTGTAAACGTTGGTGTCCCTGATTTCTGCTTCTGTAGAACTACAGCTGATATTTAATATGACCAAGTAAGTAATGATGATCGTCTTTGACTTTGACTTCACTTGAATTAAGACTTATTCTTAGTCATATTCTTCACAGCAGTCAACACTCACATTTTCTAAGTCCAGGTTTCATTGTGTTCTCTCCACCATGTTCCACACTGTAGCGGTAAGCAGAAGAACAGACAGTCATTGAGGGATACACCTGAACTCACACAAACACACACACACACACACACACACACACACACACACTGGACACACACACTAGACACAGTGTGTGTGTCCAGTGTGTGTCCAGTGTGTGTGTTTGTGTGTGTCCAGTGTGTGTGTGTGTGTGTGTGTGTGTGTGTGTCTGTCCAGTGTGTGTGTGTAAGTCAAGTGTGTGTGTGTGTGTGTCCAGTGTGTGTGTGTGTCCAGTGTGTGTGTGTGTGTGTGTGTGTCCAGTGTGTGTGTGTGTGTGTGTGTGTTTGTCCAGTGTGTGTGTGTGTCCAGTGTGTCCGTGTGTGTGTGTGTGTGTGTGTGTGTTTCCAGTGTGTGTGTGTGTGTGTGTGTGTGTGTGTGTGTGTGTCCATTGTGTGTGTGTCCATTGTGTGTGTATGTCTAGTGTGTGTGTGTGTGTGTCTAGTGTATGTGTGTGTGTCTAGTCTGTGTGTGTGTTTGTCCAGTGTGTGTGTGTGTCCAGTGAATGTGTGTGTCCAGTGTTTGTGTGTGTGTGTCCAGTGTGTGTGAGTGTGTGTGTGTGTGTGTGTGTGTGTGTGTGTGTGTGTGTCCAGTGTGAGTAAGTCTGTGTGTTTGTGTGTGTCCAGTGTGTGTCCAGTGTGTGTGTGTTTGTGTGTGTCCAGTGTGTGTTTGTGTGTGTGTGTGTGTGTGTCCTTTGTGTGTATGTGTCCAGTGTGTGTGTGTTTGTGTGTGTGTCCAGTGTGTGATTGTATTTGTGTGTGTGTCCGGTGTGTGTCCAGTGTGTTTGTGTGTGTGTGTGTGTGTGTTTGTGTGTGTGTGTCCAGTGTGCGTGTGTGTCCACTGTGTCTGTGTGTGTGTGTGTGTCCAGTGTGTGTGTGTGTGTTTGTCCAGTGTGTGTGTGTGTGTGTGTCCAGTGTATGTGTATTTGTCTAGTGTGTGTGTGTTTGTCCAGTGTGTGTGTGTGTCTAGTGTGTGTGTGTGTCCAGTGTGAGTGTGTGTGTGTCCAGTGTGTGTGTTTGTCCAGTGTGTGTGCGTCCTTTGTGTGTGTGTGTGTCCTTTGTGTGTGTGTGTGTGTGTCCAGTGTGTATGTGTGTCCAGTGTGTGTGTGTATCCAGTGTGTGTACTGATACACGTGCACACACTCACACTGGACACACACACACACACACACACACTGGATAAACACACACACACTATACACGACACACACACACACACACACACACACACACACACTGACACACACAGACACACACACCGGACACACACACCGGACACACACACGCACACACACACACTGGACACACACTGGACACACACACACACACACACACACACAGACACACCCACACACACACACACAAACACACACACACACTGGACACACACACACACACACACACACACACCCACACATAGACACACACACACACACACGCACACTGGACCCACACACACACACTGGACACACACACACACACTAACACAAACTCACACACACACACACACACACACACACACACACACACATACACACACACACACAAACACACACACAGTCAGCATATAACTTAGTCCAAGTGGTGGCCAGAATGTGTGTCTTAACTAGCCTGATAACTCCAACATGTCTGATATGAACATTGACATAAACCCTCTACATACTTGAGTTTCTCCAGTCTGCAATGTGGATCCTCCAGTCCAGCAAAGAGCAGTATGACTCCTGAGTCTCCTGGGTGATTGTAGCTCAGGTCCAGCTCTCTCAGGTGTGAGGGGTTTGACTTCAGAGCTGAGACCAGAGAAGCACAGCCTTCCTCTGTGACTAGACAGCCTGACAGCCTGCAAAGAGTCAAATCATATTAAAATCACACTGCTATTATTTGGTGTTGAAAATAGTGGGAGTATATTTTTTCACCATTTTCAGATACATCAGTGTCCTGAAACCTGACATATATATTCATAAATTAATGTATCATTATTAGAAATTATCATAATATTGCTTGTAGAGAGAAACATGTATAGTACAAATATTTGAGTAGACTGACCAGAGCAGTTTAAAAAGCAGTATCAGTCAAAAGACAGACAGTGAGGTATCAGATTTAGATTGTATTGAGTATACAGTCCACACCATATCTATTTTGACAGTGAAGATAACATTTTAAATGTGGCTCTGTACTTCAGCATTTTGGATTTGAGATCAAATGTTTCATATGAGGTGACAGTATATAATGTCACCTTTTATTTTAGAGTATTTTCATATATATCTGTTTCACTGTTCAGAAAAATGAAAGCACTTTATGTATCTAGTCCCCCATTTGAAGAAGTCATAAGTATTCTGACCAATTCACTCATAGTGTATTAAAGTAGTCAAAAGTTTAGTATTTGGTCCCAAACTCGTTGGTTGTATTTTCAGTTTGTTTTGGTTGTGTTTTGGGTTATGTTTTGCCCTATAGTAACTTAATGGTGGATGATAATTGGAGTAATTTTCTGTCTAAGTGAGTAGATAACATGTTTCTAAACACTACTAACTGAATCCTGATGATGCTATGATTAAGAAAAATCATGACTGAATCATGAACAATTATGAGTGAGAAAGTTAGAGGCTACAACAAAACATGCTAACCTCTCACCATTACCAATAACAGAGGGGGTATGATCCTTGTTCCTCTGTAACTTTCTCATTCATCATCATTCACGATTCATTCATGATTATTCATAATCATGGTAGCGTCCACATTAATGTAGAAGTGTTCAGAAACATCTATAATTCTTACTGACAATACAAGTGAAGTGACTCCAAAATGACAGGACATTATTCACCATTCAGTTTCTATTCGGAAAAACATAATCCAAAACACACCTAAAACAAACTGCAAATCCATTTCAACAAGTTTGTAGAATCACAAGCTTGATGTAATCACTGTGGGTAAGGAATATGGGACCAAATACTAAACGTATTCCTACTTTAATACAATATAAGTGAATATGTCCAAATTATTACAACTTTTTCAAATGGGAGTTCTAGATACATAAAGTGCTTTCATTTCTAAACTGTGAAACAGAAATGTATGAATATACCCTCAAATAAAAGGTGACATTATATACTGTCACCTAATATGAAACATTCTATCTCAAATCCAAAATGCTGGAGCATAGCACCAAATTTAAAACTGTAAGCTTCACTGTCCAAACACATATGGTGTGGACTATGTGTGCCTGGTAAACACATGTGGATCTGGTGAACAGTTATCACTTGTTGACCGACTACAGGAATACTGACCTCAGAGTCTCCAGTTTACAGTGGGGATTCCCCAGTCCAGCAGAGAGCAGCCTCACTCCTGAATCCTTCAGGTCATTGTTACTAAGATCCAGCTCTCTCAGGTGTGAGGGGTTTGACCTCAGAGCTGAGACCAGAGAAGCACAGCCTTCCCCTGTGACTAGACAGCCTGACAGCCTGCAAAGAGTCAAATCATATTAAAACCACACTGCTATTCTTTGGTGGTGAAAATAGTGGCAGTATATTTTTTCTACATATTCAGATATATCAGTGTCCTGAAACCTGCCATATCTATTCATAAATGAATGTATCAGTATTAGAAATGACAAATTATCAAAGTATTGCTTGTAGAGAGAAACATGTATAGTACTAATATTTTAGTAGACTGACCAGAGCAGTTTAAAAAGCAGTTTCATTCAAAAGACAGACAGTGAGGTATCAGATTTAGATTGTATTGATTATACAGTCCACACCACATCTATTTTGTCAGTGAAGCTAACATTTTAAATGTGGCTCTGTACTTCAGCATTTTGGATTTGAGATCAAATGTTTCATATGAGGTGACAGTATATAATGTCACCTTTTATTTGAGGGTTTTTTCATACATTTCTGTTTCACAGTTTAGAAATGAAAGCACTTTATGTATCTAGTCCCCCATTTGAAGAAGTCATAAGTATTCTGACCAATTCACTTATAGTGTATTAAAGTAGTCAAAAGTTGAGTATTTGGTCCAAACTCGTTGGTTGCATTTGCAGTTTGTTTTGGTTGTGTTTTGGGTTATGTTTTGCCCAACAGTAACTTAATGGTGGATGATGACTGGAGTAATTTTCTGTCTAAGAGAGTAGATAACAGGTTTCTAAACACTACTAAATTAATCCTAATGATGCCATGATTAAGAATAATCATGAATGAATCATGAATAATAATGAGTGAGAAAGTTACAGAGGCTACAACAAAACATGCTAACCTCTCACCATTACCAATAACAGAGGGGGTATGATCCTTGTTCCTCTGTAACTTTCTCATTCATCATCATTCACGATTCATTCATGATTATTCATAATCATGGTAGCATCCACATGAATGTAGAAGTGTTCAGAAACATCTTCTATTCTTACTGACAATACAAGTGAAGTGACTCCAAAATGACAGGACATTATTCACCATTCAGTTTCTATTGGGAAAAACATAACCCAAAACACAACCAAGACAAACTGCAAATGTATTCAACAAGTTTGTAGAATCACAAGCTTGATGTAATCACTGCAGGTAAGGAATATGGGACCAAATACTAAACTTATGACTACTTTAATACAATATAAGTGAATATGTCCAAATTATTAAGACTTCTTCAAATGGGAGAACTAGACACATAAAGTCCTTTCATTTCTAAACAGTAACATAGATATGTATGAAAATATCCTCAAATAAAAGGTGACATTATGTACTGTCACCTCATATGAATCATTTGATCTCAAATCAGACCAACTACAGGAATACTGACCTCAGAGTCTCCAGTTGACAGTGGGGATTCCTCAGTCCAGTAGAGAGCAGCTTCACTCCTGAATCCTTCAGGTCATTGTAGCTCAGGTCCAGCTCTCTCAGGTGTGAGGGGTTTGACTTCAGAGCTGATACCAGAGAAGCACAGCCTTCCTCTGTGACTAGACAGCCTGACAGCCTGCAAAGAGTCAAATCATTTTCAAATCACACTGCTATTCTTTGGTGGTGAAAATAGTGGCAGTATATTTTTTCAACATTCTCATTCATACCAGTGTCCTGAAACCTGCCATATATATTTATAAAAAATTACTGTATGATTATTGGAAATTACAAATTATCTAAGTATTGCTTGTAGAGAGAAAAACCTAAAGTACACATATTTGAGTAGCCTGACCAGAGCAGTTTAAAAAGCAGTATCACTCAAAAGACAGACAGTGAGGTATCAGATTTAGATTGTATTGAGTATACAGTCCACACTATATCTATTTTGACAAAGATAACATTTTAAATGTGGCTCTATACTCCAGCATTTTGGATTTGAGATAAAATGTTTCATATGAGGTGACAGTATATACTGTCACCTTTTATTTGAGGGTATTTTAATACTTATCTGTTTCACCGTTTAGAAATGAAAGCACTTTATGTATCTAGTCCCCCACTTTTGAAGAAGTCATAAGTATTTTCATAAATTCACTCATAGTGTTTTAAAGTAGTCAAAAGTTTAGTATTTGGTCCGATATTCCTTGAACACAATGACTACATCAAGCTTGTGACTCAAACTCGTTGGTTGCATTTGCAGTTTGTTTTGGTTGTGTTTTGGGTTATGTTTTGTCCAATAGTAACTGAATGGTGGATTATGACTGGAGTCATTTTCTGTCTAAGTGAGTAGATAACATGTTTCTAAACACTACTAAATTAAACCTGATGATGACATGATTAATAAAAATCATGAATGAATCATGAATAATAATGAGTGAGAAAGTTACAGAGGCTACAACAAAACATGCTAACCTCTCACCATTACCAATAACAGAGGGGGTATGATCCTTGTTCCTCTGTAACTTTCTCATTCATCATCATTCACGATTCATTCATGATTATTCATAATCATGGTAGCATCCACATGAATGCAGAAGTGTTCAGAAACATCGTCTATTCTTACTGACAATACAAGTGAAGTGACTCCAAAATGACAGGACATTATTCACCATTCAGTTTCTTTTAGGTAAAATATAATCTATAACAAAACCAAGACAAACTGCAAATGTATTCAACAAGTTTGTAGAATCACAAGCTTGATGTAATCACTGCAGGCAAAGAATATTGGACCAAACACTAAACTTTTGACTAAATTAATTTGTCTAAATAATTATGACTTTTTCAAATGGGAGAACTACATAATAAAGTACTTTCATTTCTAAACAGTAAAATATACAGTGAGGGAAAAAAGTATTTGATCCCCTGCTGATTTTGTACGTTTGCCCACTGACAAAGACATGATCAGTCTATCATTTTAATGGTAGGTTTATTTGAACAGTGAGAGACAGAATAACAACAAAAAAATCCTGAAAAACACATGCCAAAATGTTATAAATTGATTTGCATTTTAATGAGGGAAATAAGTATTTGACCTTTCTACAAAACATGACTTAGTACTTGGTGCAAAAACCCTTGCTGGAATCACAGAGGTCAGACGTTTCTTGTAGTTGGCCACCAGGTTTGCTCACATCTCAGGAGGGATTTTGTCCCACTCCTTTTGCAGATCTTCTCCAAGTCATTAAGGTTTCGAGGATGACGTTTGGCAACCTCGAACCGTCAGCTCCCTCCACAGATTTTCTATAGGATTAAGGTCTGGAGACTGGCTAGTCTTAATGTGCTTCTACTTGAACGCCTCCTTTGTTGCCTCAGCCGTGTGTTTTGGGTCATTGTCATGCTGGAATACCCATCCACGACCCATTTTCAATGCCCTGGCTGAGGGAAGGAGGTTCTCACTCAAGATTTGATGGTACATGGCCCCGTCCATTGTCCCTTTGATGCGGTGAAGTTGTCCTGTCCCCTTAGCAGAAAAACACCCCAAAAGCATAATGTTTCCACCTCCATGTTTGACAGTGGGGATGGTGTTCTTGGGGTCATAGTGTCATGTGCATTTCTATCTCTAATTCAACCTAAGCTTGAATCATTACCAGAGGTTGTAAGGCTCTGGTTTTAATCATCAATGATTCAAGGTCCATAACCAACAAGTCTTATCTGTATATTTATTCATGGAGAGCTCTGGCGCCAAAGACACAAACATACGATTTTATACCTCCTGGACTTGACTCCTCCCACCTTTAGGTGACTTTTCTAAACAGTTTCCGCCTTCCCCCTCGAATGTTTAGTACCGCCCCTCTGTTAGTGGTTTGACACTACATGATAATTCTAACATTTATACTGTATTTAGGGTGAAATCCTTTAGTCATTATTCTTAAAATCCAAATTAATCTAACACATAGGCAGCATTCCTGCTCCTCCAAACACGCGAGTTGAGTTGATGCCAAAGAGCTCGATTTTGGTCTCATCTGACCACAACACTTTCACCCAGTTCTCCTCTGAATCATTCAGATGTTCATTGGCAAACTTCAGACCGCCATGTATATGTGCTTTCTTGAGCAGGGGGACCTTGCGGCGCTGCAGGATTTCAGTCCTTCACGGCGTAGTGTGTTACCAATTGTTTTCTTGGTGACTATGGTCCCAGCTGCCTTGAGATCATTGACAAGATCCTCCCGTGTAGTTCTGGGCTGATTCCTCACCGTTCTCATGATCATTGCAACTCCACGAGGTGAGATCTTGCATGGAACCCCAGGCCAAGAGAGATTGACAGTTATTTTGTGTTTCTTCCATTTGCGAATAATCGCACCAACTGTTGTCACCTTCTCACCAAGCTGCTTGGTGATGGTCTTGTAGCCCATTCCAGCCTTATGTAGGTCTACAATCTTGTCCCTGACATCCTTGGTGAGCTCTTTGGTCTTGGCCATGGTGGAGAATTTGGAATCTGATTGATTGATTGCTTCTGTGGACAGGTGTCTTTTATACAGGTAACAAACTGAGATTAGGAGAACTTCCCTTTAAGAGTGTGCTCCTAATCTCAGCTCGTTACCTGTATAAAAGACACCTGGGAGCCAGAAATCTTTCTGATTGAGAGGGGGTCAAATACTTATTTCCCTCATTAAATGCAAATCAATTTATAACATTTTTGACATACGTTTTTCTGGATTTTGTTGTTGTTATTCTGTCGCTCACTGTTCAAATAAACCTACCATTAAAATTATAGACTGACCATTTCTTTGTCAGTGAGCAAATGTACAAAATCAGCAGGGGATCAAATACTTTTTTCCCTCACTGTATATGTATGAAAATCTTTAAATAAAGGTGACATTCTGTACTGTTGCATAATATGAAACATTGTATCTAAAAACCAAACTTAAAACTGTAAGCTTCACTGTCCAAACACATATGGTGTGGACTATGTGTGCCTGGTAAACACATGTGGATCTGGTGAACAGTTATCACTTGTTGACCAAATACAGGAATACTGACCTCAGAGTCTCCAGTTTACAGTGGGGATTCCCCAGTCCAGTAGAGAGCAGCTTCACTCCTGAATCCTTCCAGGTCATTGTTACTCAGATCCAGCTCTCAGGTGTGAGGGGTTTGACTTCAGAGCTGAGACCAGAGAAGCACAGCCTTCCTCTGTGACTAGACAGCCTGACAGCCTGCAAAGAGTCAAATAATATTAAAACCACACTGCTATTCTTTGGTGGTGAAAATAGTGGCAGTATATTTTTTCAACATATTCAGATATATCAGTGTTCTGAAACCTGCCATATCTATTCATAAATGAATGTATCATTATTAGAAATTATCATAATATTGCTTGTAGAGAGAAAAATGTATAGTACGAATATTTGAGTAGACTGACCAGAGCAGTTTAAAAAGCAATATCAGTCAAAAGACAGACAGTGAGGTATCAGATTTAGATTGTATTGAGTATACAGTCCACACCATATCTAGTTTGACTGTGAAGATAACATTTTAAATGTGGCTCTATACTCCAGCATTTTGGATTTGAGATCAAATGTTTCCTATGAGGTGACAGTATATAATGTCACTTTTCATTTGAGGTTATATTTAAGCAAGTCTGTTTCACCATTTAGAAAAATAAAAGCACTTTATGTATCTAGTCCCCCTATTTGAAGAAGTCATAAGTATTCTGACCAATTCACTTATAGTGTATTAAAGTAGTCAAAAGTTTCGTAGTTGGTTCCAAACTCGTTGGTTGCATTTGCAGTTAGTTTTGGTTGTGTTTTGGGTTATGTTTTGCCCGATAGTTTCTGAATGGTGGATGATGACTGAATTAATCTTCTAAGTGAGTAGATAACAGGTTTCTAAACACTGCTAAATTAATCCTAATAATGCCATGATTAAGAAAAATAATGAATGAATCATGAATAATAATGAGTGAGTGAGTTACAGAGGCTACAACAACACATGCTAACCTCTCACCATTATCCTCAAATATAAGGTGACATTCTGTAATGTCACCTAATATGAAACGTTTTATCTCAAATCCAAAATGATGGAGCATAGAGCCAAATGTAAAACTGTAAGCTTCACTGTCCAAACACATATGGTGTGGACTATGTGTGCCTGGTAAACACATGCGGATCTGGTGAACAGTTATCACTTGTTGACCATCTACAGGAATACTGACCTCAGAGTCTCCAGTTTACAGTGGGGATTCCCCAGTCCAGCAGAGAGCAGCTTCACTCCTGAATCCTTCAGGTCATTGTTACTCAGATCCAGCCTCTCAGGTGTGAGGGGTTTGACTTCAGAGCTGAGACCAGAGAAGCACAGCCTTCCTCTGTGACTAGACAGCCTGACAGCCTGCAAGAGTAAAATCATATTAAAACCACACTGCTATTCTTTGGTGGTGAAAATATATTTTTAAAACATTTTCAGATACATCAGAGTCCTGAAACCTGCCATATCTATTCATATATGTTTATATACACTATCAGTCAAAAGTTTGAACACACCTACTCACTCAAATTTGTAAAAAAAAAAAAACTAATTTTTACATTGTAGAATAATAGTGAAGACATTAAAACTATGAAATAACACATATGGAATCATGTAGTAACCAAAGAAGTGTTAAACAAATCAAAATTTATTTTAGATTTTAGATTCTTCAAATAGCCACCCTTTGCCTTGATGACAGCTTTGCACACTCTTGGCATTCTCTCAACCAGCTTCATGAGGTAGTCACCTGGAATGCATTTCAATTAACAGGTAGGCCTTCTTAAAAGTTAATTTGCTGAATTTATTTCCTTCTTAATGCGTTTGAGCAAATCAGTTGTGTTGTGACAAGGTAGGGGGTATACAGAAGATAGCCCTATTTGGTAAAATACCAAGTACATATTATGGCAAGAACAGCTCAAATAAGCAAAGAGAAACAACAGTCCATCGTTACTTTAAAACATGACGGTCATTCAATAAGGAACATTTCAAGAACTTTTAAAGTTTCTTCAAGTGCAGTCGCAAAAAATATCAAGCACTATGATGAAACTGCTCTCATGAGGACCGCCACAGGAATGGAAGACCCAAAATTACCTCTGCTGCAGAGGATAAGTTCATCAGAGTTACCAGCCTCAGAAATTGCAGCCCAAATAAATGCTTCACAGAGTTCAAGTCACAGACACATCTCCACATCAACTTTTCAGAGGGGATTGTGTGAATCATGCCTTCATGGTCGAATTGCTGCAAAGAAACCACTACTAAAAGACACCGATAATAAGAAGAGACCTGCTTGGGCCAAGAAACACGAGCAATGGACATTACAAAGGTGGACATTTGTCCTTTGGCCTGGAGTCAAAATTTGAGATTTTTGGTTCCAACCGCTGTGTCTTTGTGAGACGTGGTGTGGGTGAACGGATGATCTCTGCATGTGTAGTTCCCACCGTAAAGCATGGAGGAGGAGATGTTATGGTGTGGTGGTGCTTTGCTGGTGACACTGTCTGTGATTTATTTAGAGTTCAAGGCACACTTAACCAGCACGGCTACCACAGCATTCTGCAGCGATACGCCATCCCATCTGGTTTGGGCTTAGTGGGACTATCATTTGTTTTTCAACAGGACAATGACCCAACACACTTCCAGAATGTGTAAGGAGAGGGATTGAGTGCTGCATCAGATGACCTGGCCTCCATAATCACCCAACCTCAACCCAATTGAGATGGTTTGGGATGAGTCGGACGGCAGAGTGAAGGAAAAGCAGCCAACAAGTGCTCAGCATTTGTGGGAACTCCTTCAAGACTGTTGGAAAAGCATTCCAGGTGAAGCTGGTTGAGAGAATGCCAAGAGTGTGCAAAGCTGTCATCAAGGCAAAGGGTGGCTATTTGAAGAATTTCAAATATAAAATATATTTTCATTTGTTTAACACTTTTTTGGTTACTAAATTATTCCATATTTGTTATTCCATAGTTTTGATGTCTTCACTATTATTCTACAATGGAAAAAAATTAAGACAAACCCTTGAATGAGTAGGTGTGTCCAAACTTTTGACTGGTACTGTATATACATAAATTAATGTATCATTATTAACAGTAGATAACATGTTTCTAAACACTACTAAATTAATCCTTGTATGTGTGTGTGTGTGTCCAGTGTGTGTGTGTGTGTGTGTGTGTGTGTGTGTGTGTGTGTGTGTGTGTGTGTGTGTGTGTGTGTGTGTGTGTGTGTGTGTGTGTGTGTGTGTCCGTGTCCAGTGTGTGTGTGTGTGTCCAATGAGTGTGTGTTCATTGAGTGATACAGGAATACTGACCTCAGAGTCTCCAGTTTACAGTGGGGATTCCCCAGGACAGCAGAGAGCAGCTTCACTCCTGTATCCTTCATGACATTGTTACTCAGATCCAGCCTCTCAGGTGTGAGGGTTTGACTTCAGAGCTGAGACCAGAGAAGCACAGCCTTCCTCTGTGAGTCCACAGAATGACAGCCTGCAAAGAGATCATCATGACTTCACAAACACACACTGTTAATTTAACACCAGTAGTGTAGAAGGACACTGGCAGATGCATTTGTTTTATTCTCTTAAACAACATATATATTCATCTTCCGTCTCCTAGAATTGTATGGTCATATTGTTATACTAATGTGAACACCAATGCATTGATTCAATATGTTTTCAATAATACATATATTTCTCTAAACTGAATATTTCTTCCTGATGATTAGTACTTAAATGTCATTTTATGTACTCACAGAGCAGCTCTTGAGGCTTTGACCACTGGCAGCAGCATCAGAAGACCTTCCTCTGATCTGGAGTATTTCTTCAGGTCAAACACATCCAGGTCCTTTTTCTAGATTAGCAACACAAAGACCAGAGCTGACCACTGTGCAGGTGACAGTTCTTTTGCTGAGAGACTTCCAGAGCTCAGGTAGGTTTGGATCTCCTCCACTAGAGAATGGTCATTCAGTTCATTCAGACAGTGGAACAGATTGATGCACCTATCTGGAGAGGGATTCTCCCTGATCTTCTCCTTGATGTACTTGACTGTTTCTTCATGGCTCTGTGAGCTGCTTCTTGTCTTTGTCAGTAGACCTCGTAAGTACTTCTGATTGGACTCCAGTGAGAGGCCCAGAAGGAAGCGGAGAACAGGTCCAGGTTTCCGCCTCACTTTGTAAGGCTTTATCCACAGCACTCTTGTAGAAAGTAACTTCAGGCTTGTCTCTGAACAGTGCAAAAAAGTTCCTGGTTGATTGAGGTTTTGCCATTAGATTCTCATTGTTGTTGATGAATGAGAGGAACACATCATACAGCAGCCAGAAACTCCTGAATGCTCAGATGCACGAGCAGTACACCTTGTCCTGGTAGAGCCTACATTCCTCTTTAAAGAGCTGTGTGCACAATCCTGAGTACACTGAGGCTTCATTGACATCAATGCCAGCCTCTTTCAGGTCTTCTTCATAGAAAATCAGATTGCCCTTCACAAGCTGTTGAAAAGCCAGTTTTCCCAGTGACAGAATGCTCTCTTTATTCCAGTGTGGACCTGTCTCTTCTTTCCCAAGATACTTTTCATTATTTTGTTTGGTATGAAACTCCACAAGGTGTGAGTACATCTCAGTCAGAGTCTTGGGCATCTCTTCTGTCTTGTCTGTACTCAACATGTGTTCAAGGACTGTTGCAGAAATCCAACAGAAGACTGGAATGTGGCACATGATGTGGAGGCTCTTGATGTCTTTATGTGTGAGATGATTCTGCTGGCCAGGTCCTTATCACTGAATCTCTTCCTGAAGTACTCCTCCTTCTGTGGGTCATTGGACCCTCGTACCTCTGTCACCTGGTCAACACACCCTGAAGGGATCTTATTGGCTGCTGCAGGTCGGGTGGTTACCAGAGGAGAGCAGAGGAAGCAGATTTCCCTTGATGAGATTTGTCAGCAGAACATCCACTGAGGTTGACTCTGTGACGTCACAACAGATCTTGTTCTTCTGGAAGTCTAGGGGCAGTCGGCACTCATCCAGACCATCAAAGATGAACAGAACTTTGTACTTGTCGTAGTTGGAGATTCTTGATTCTTTGGTTTCCATTGAGAAGTGATTGAGAAGTTCAATCAAAGTGTGTTTTTCACCTTTCATCGAATGTAGCTCCCGAAAAAGGGAATGAAAATACAAATTGGACATCCTGATTTGCTTTTCCTTCAGCCCAGTCCAGAATGAACTTCTGCACAGAGACTGTTTTTCCAATGCCAGCGACTCCCTTTGTCAGCACAGTTCTGATAAGTTTGTCTTGTCCAGTTAAGGGTTTGAAGATGTCGTTACATTTGATTGCAGTCTCTGGTCTTGCTTGCTTCCTGGTTGTTGTCTCAATCTGTCTCAGCTCATGTTCATTATTGACCTCTCCTGTTCCACCCTCTGTGATGTAGAGCTCTGTGTAGATCTTATTGAGAAGTGTTGGGTTTCCCTTGTTTAGCGATCCCCTCAAATACACACTGAAACTTCTTCTTTAGATTAGATTTGAGGTCACGTTGGCAAATCACAGCAAGCTCATCTGAATGAAGAAATAACACAGAGGATATTAATATTACATCTGTTTTAATGCCTACAGTATTGTAAGACTGTGTTATAAAGTCTCTCTCTCTCTCTCTCTCTCTCTCTCTCTCTCTCTCTCTCTCTCTCTCTCTCTCTCTCTCTCTCTCTCTCTCTCTCTCTCTCTCTCTCTCTCTCTCTCTCCTCTCTCTCTCTCTAACACAGCAAATCCCTGCTGCTACTTGATGAGGTCACTAGGTGTTGTGTTAAGGCTGCTACAATATCATTTAGTTACACAGCTACTTTAGCTGTACTTTCAGCTACAGCTTTTAAATGTTCTAAAACAGCATTCAACATGAGGCAGACAGCTCTTACTTTTCTCCAGTGTGTCAGCAAGCTCCTTCTGGTTCATTTTCCTCAGGACGTGCAGTGTGATCTTCAGAGCCCCTCTCTGGCACTGCTCTCCTGCTTCTCATCTTCAGCATCCACCACTTCCTTATCCTGCTTCTGACTCTCAAAGCCTTCTGGGAGTTCTGGACTAAGAATCCTCTTGAACATCTTCAGCTCGTTCTTAACAAATGTCATAATATTCTCTTCAAGCAACTGAAATAAATAAAGTAAATTAGTTAAGCAAGAGAAGAAATGCTTTCTCATTAACACATTAATGAATGATTGACAGATCAACTTTACTTGAGGTAAACAAAACAAATGTACATAACAGGACCACATATACTGAATATGGAGGCCAGGTCTGTTTGATGACTCTGGGAAGACTGACCACTGAGAGTCTCAGACTCTGATCTCTCCTGTTGGTTTCTGGGGACAAAACATGAGATTACATTTCCTCATCCAGGGAGTGCACACACACACACACACACACACACACACACACACACACACACACACACACACACACACACACACACACACACAGGGAGGGAATGTAGTGTTTGTTTGATAATGTTTCAGGACTATGAACATGGAATAAAGGATTAGCCTATGGATTATGAAAACAACAAAAATAAATGGGAAAATGGGAGAGGAGAAATGACTAGAGACAGTGTTGTTTAACTCAATGACCATGACCCATGAGTTCTTCTTACCTTTGTTCACTAGAAAAGTCTCCCTCTCTAAAGAATATAGGTAGATCCATAGACCAGTCACTCTTCATGGACACACAGCTGGGTACAGGGGAGGCTGGTCTCTCCTGCTTGATTGGGCTTCAACACAACAGAGACAAACATTACGTCTCTCATCTACTCTGAGCTCAGATGGGGAAACATATGAAGAGATTCATTCTAAAACGCAATTTTCAGAAATGTTGGTAAATTAGCTTTTATTCTTTAAAGACATTATGAAAGAGATTGGTGTTTTTTTTCACTATCTAATCATGGTATGGGGTTGTTCAATGACAGACATGTATTTGTTTAAAATCCATCACTTGATGGTTTCATTTCAGAGACAAATAATGTGTTTCTTTTTGTAAAATGCTATATATCTGCCCCTCACTCTCAGAGAAATCAGAAGTATTGCTAGGTTTTACACAGTAATAAATGTAACAAATAACTACATTTGTAATAAAGAACTGTACACATGTACAACATTCAATACAGTAATATGAGATCTGTATGTAAAACATTTACATTTGACATTTTACTCATTTAGCAGATGTTCTTATCCAGGACTGGTTTCCCAAAAGCATCTTAAGGCTAAGTTCATCGTTAGAATCTTCCTAGGAGCATCATAGATGCTTTTTTGCCCTTCCGCATGACTTTATACACAGAAGATCTCCAGTAAACATAGAATCACATGGTTTATCCGTCTCTTTGTGACCGCAGATAAATTCAGAACAAAGTTGAGTACAAATACAAAGTTGCCAATGTCTTTGCAATTGATTCAAACAAGGGAAGTACACAAATTTGTTTCAAATGAAAACCGAGATGACTGCACTAAAATATAAACAGTAGGCTATAGGCCTATTTCAATCATATTGAAATATATTTCATGTTCAATTAATTGAGTTCTATTTTGCTACTTGTAGGCTACAGTCTGTAATTTGTCTCAATATATTTCATGATGTGTAGCCTAACATGTGCCCAATGATGTGCCAAATCCATATTTGCAGCCGTAGGTGATCATATCTCTCTAGGAGCTGATCTGTCATCAGTATTGTGAACTAATTATAATGTTAAGGAAAGATTTGAATGGAGAAAACTGATCCGAGAGCAGCGCTCCCCTTCTTTCGATCCTATCAGTATCGATACATGCTCCACCGGACGTGATACCTTGTCATTCTGCTGATCCAGTTTCTGCTATGGAACTCTGACCTGTTCACCGGACGTGCGACCTTGTCCCAAACCTGCTGTCTTGACCTCTGAATGCTCGGCTATGAAAAGCCAACTGACATTTACTCCTGAGGTGCTGACGTGTTGCACCCTCTATAACCACAGTGATTATTATTTGACCCTGTTGGTCATCTATTAACATTTGAAAATCTTGAAGAATGATCTGGCCTTAATGGCCATATCCTCTTATAATCTCCTCCCAGCACAGCCAGAAGAGGACTGGCCACCCCTCAGAGCCTGGTTCCTCTCTAGGTTTCTTCCTAGGTTTCTGCCTTTCTAGGGGAGTTTTTCCTAGCCACCGTGCTTCTACATCTGCATTGCTTGCTCTTTGGGGTTTTAGACTGGGTTTCTATATAAGCACTTTGTGACAACTGCTGATGTAAAAAAAATATTCTGGGGAACGCATATGAAGCAGACCAGGCCAGGGTTTGGGGTTTGAGAAGTCAATGAGAGGTAAAATGACTTCCTTAGTTGTTAATTTTGAAAATGTTCTGTCTTAAGTAGTTTAACAAACTGACACATTTTCATGTTAGTCATAAACAACTTTATATCGAAGGAGTGCCTTTGATTTGACGGCCTGCACATGTGCAGTTCAACACAAGATGACCATTAGACCCAATGACGTATTTCTGCGCATGAGCTTCAAATGAAATCAAATTGTATTTCTCACATGCGCCGAATACAACAGTGGTACACTTTACCGTGAAATGCTTACTTAAGAGCCCTTTCCCAACAATGCAGAGTTAAAAAGTAACAAAATTAGCTAAATAAAAAAGCAAATAGTAACATAATAAAATTACAATAATGAAACATAATAAAATAACAATAAGGGGTACCAGGTAGTTGAGGTAATATGTACATGTAGGTAGGGGTAAAAGTGACTAGGCAATCAGGATAGAGATTACATCTCCTCATCCAGGGAGTGCGCACACACACACACACACACACACACACACACAGGGAGGGAATGTTGTGTTAGTTTAATATTGTTTCAGGACTATGAAAATTGAAAAAAGATTTAGCCTATGGATTATGAAAACAACAAAAAGAAATGGGAAAATGGGAGTGGAGAAATGACTAGAGACAATGTTGTTTAACTCACTGACCATGACCCATGAGTTCTTCTTACCTTTGTTCAGTAGAAAGGCTCCCTCCCAAAACGCTATATATCCATTTTCAGAAATGTTGGTAAATTAGCTTTTATAGTTTAAAGAAATTATGAAAGAGATTGGTGTGTTTTTTCACTATCTAATCATGGCATGGGGTTGTTCAATGACAGACATGTATTTGTTTAAAATCAATCACTTGATGGTTTCATTTCAGAGAGACAAATAATCATGTTTCTTTGCACAATGCTATATATCTGCCTCACTCTCAGAGAAATAAGTGCCTCACTCTCAGAGAAATAAGTAGTACTGCTAGGTTTTACACAGTAATAAAATATATCTGGCTCACTCTCAGAGAAATAGGTAGTACTGCTAAGTTTTACATAGTCAAATGTGACTGATCTGCTCAATTTTATGTAGCAACATTTGAAATTTGTGTTTTTACATTGGATAAAAGTAGAGACTCAGCTAGAAAAAGGTATATCATACACACAGTTGAGGAACAATGGGAAAGTAATTTTGCTTTGAAAGATGATAAACTTGTAACCTCACTTTTGAGAAAATGGCCTTTGAAAGTTTTGGTTCACCTACTGGAGAGCTCTTCTTTATCTACAGTGATGTTACTTTGGCAGATAATGTCACCCATCTAAATAAATAGTATATACACTGCTCAAAAAAATAAAGGGAACACTAAAATAACACATCCTAGATCTGAATGAATGAAATAATCTTATGAAATACTTTTTTCTTTACGTAGTTGAATGTGCTGGCAACAAAAGCACACAAAAATTATCAATGGAAATCAAATTTATCAACCCATGGAGGTCTGGATTTGGAGTCACCCTCAAAATTAAAGTGGAAAACCACACTACAGGCTGATCCAACTTTGATGTAATGTCCTTAAAACAAGTCAAAATGAGGCTCAGTAGTGTGTGTGGCCTCCACGTGCCTGTATGACCTCCCTACAATGCCTGGGCATGCTCCTGATGAGGTGGCGGATGGTCTCCTGAGGGATCTCCTCCCAGACCTGGATTAAAGCATCCGCCAACTCCTGGACAGTCTGTGGTGCAACGTGGTGTTGGTGGATGGAGCGAGACATGATGTCCCAGATGTGCTCAATTGGATTCAGGTCTGGGAACGGGCGGGCCAGTCCATAGCATCAATGCCTTCCTCTTGCAGGAACTGCTGACACCTCCAGCCACATGAGGTCTAGCATTGTCTTGCATTAGGAGGAACCCAGGTTCAACCGCACCAGCATATGGTCTCACAAGGGGTCTGAGGATCTCATCTCGGTACCTAATGGCAGTCAGGCTACCTCTGGCGAGCACATGGAGGGCTGTACGGCCCCCCAAAGAAATGCCACCCCACACCATGACTGACCCACCGCCAAACCGGTCATGCTGGAGGATGTTGCAGGCAGCAGAATGTTCTCCACGGTGTCTCCAGACTCTGTTACGTCTGTCACGTGCTCAGTGTGAACCTGCTTTCATCTGTGAAGAGCACAGGGCGCCAGTGGCGAATTTGCCAATTTTGGTGTTCTCTGGCAAATGCCAAATGTCCTGCACTGTGTTGGGCTGTAAGCACAACCCCAACCTATGGATGTCGGGCCTCATACCACCCTCATGGAGTCTGTTTCTGACCGCTTTGAGCAGACACATGCACATTTGTGGCCTGCTGGAGGTCATTTTGCAGGGCTCTGCAGTGCTCCTCCTGCTCCTCCTTGCACAAAGGCGGAGGTAGCAGTCCTGCTGCTGGGTTGTTGCCCTCCTACGGCCTCCTCCACGTCTCCTGATGTACTGGCCTGTCTCCTGGTAGCGCCTCCATGCTCTGGACACTACGTTGACAGACACAGCAAACCTTCTTGCCACAGCTCGCATTGATGTGCCATCCTGGATAAGCTGCACTACCTGAGCCACTTGTGTGGGTTGTAGACTCCCGTCTCATGCTACCACTAGAGTGAAAGCACCGCCAGCATTCAAAAGTGACCAAAACATCAGCCAGGAAGCATAGGAACTGAGAAGTGGTCTGTGGTCACCAACTGCAAAACCAGTCCTTTATTGGGGGTGTCTTGCTAATTGCCTATAATTTCCACCTGTTCTCTATTCCATTTGCACAACAGCATGTGAAATTTATTGTCAATCAGTGTTGCTTCCTAAGTGGACAGTTTGATTTCACAGAAGCGTGATTGACTTGGAGTTACATTGTGTTGTTTAAGTGTTCCCTTTATTTTTTTGAGCAGTGTATATATATAGATAACTAAATGTATGGTGTTTTTGGTTTATGTCAGTTTCATTGTTTGTTATGCTATAAATTGTTATGTTATGGTTGTAAGTGGTAAAATGAACTAGAAAATGTCATATTTTGCAATTCTGAGTAATCACTACTTTAGTAAGGATATACTTTATTCAGTACTACTGCAGTTGCTAAATAATTCCAATAGATGGGAGCGTAAGACCATGAATGACATTTTAGAAGGTTAGTTTAGTTTTCTCCCTGGATACACCACCACTCCCCTCACAGGAAAATTCCTGCACACGCTTTTACTGTCCCTTTCCACCTGCTAACGCAAAGAGGAACGACTGAAAAAGCATTTAACAGATTACTGTGAAATAATATAATGATGATTCATGTTTATTATTAGCTGTTTTTATGCTCATGTTTTGAAATTATACTTCATTACTATAACAATTATCAATAAGCCTGAACATTTATTTAGTCACCTCTGGTCAAGAAAACGTATTTTCCTAGTACATTCATTGTCAGATTCATCAACCAGCAGCGAGCACTCTGCCTTCTAGCACAAGCGAGGGGCATGTTGAGGTACATTTGCTAACCGCGAGGGTTGCATGATGTAATTCATTGGCGGGCTGGAAGACGCACTCTTGTCTTATTTATTCGAGGTTGTTTAATCGTAATATTAGATATTTAAAAATGCATGTATACTAGGGTTGAGGTTGGAGCATCTGACTAGTGATTATTTACCAGGGGTTCAACACCTGCTATAGTCACTATTTAATTGCTCTTCCAAAAGCATCACAGGCCTAATACGAGATATATAGCTAACTAAAGTAATGAGTGACCATTTTAGAAAATCATGGGACATATATATTTTGGTTGCATGCTATTTTAAGTGAATCATATTGCTGCTTGTAGCCTATAACTGATGCTTTGTGGTCTTATGCTGCCATCTATTGAAATATTTAGCTATTAAAAGTTATTAATTCACGTACAGACATTGGTGAGGCAGCTGAGAAATAAAGTGTATTAGATCAGTCTCAATCCTGCCCCACGCCAATTGCTGGACTTTCACACAGAGGTTACTAGGTCACCCAATTCAAACCACATTTGAAAAATAAAACAAATGTGTCTTATTTATCAAGTGTTCTGTCTTGACATTATACATATAATAAAATAACAACAAAATAATCAAAACGCTATTTAATACTATAATTGTATTTACTAAGATAATATTATTACTAAAATAGTTTCTAAGAGTGTTCTAGGCTACCCTACCCTAGAATTAGGGGTTAGGGTTATGGCTAAAATAGGTTATAAGTAGGGTAAGAGTTTCTGTATAGCACTTTGTGACATCTGCTGGTGTAAAAAGGGCTTTATAAATACATTTGATTGATTGTTAGGCAAAAAACAGTATGGGTTTATGGCTCTCTTGCTCCTCCTTGTGGCCGTCTATGGGTACTACATAACTCATTCATGACACCTGCTAGGCTCATAATCTGAGGTAGCAACTGCATCCGATCTACAAATCCATTGGCTAGACCATCCGATTAGACAATCATCACCCCCATTATACCCATTTGGTTTGCAACTCAGTGAACCTGCGCAGCATTCGCTCAATTCGATGCCTACGAACTAAGATTTTGATGCATATCAAATTACCCAGCAGCCATTTAGAAACAACAAGTCGTCCAAAAAATGGTTATTTCTTAATTAAAAAATGTCTTCTGGCTGTTTAAAATCGCCCACATCTTGAAAAAAGAGGACAGGGACATGCGTTTTGTTTAGATTGTACACATTTTTTCTTAAAACAAATATGGTTAACCATGACCAGAAAATGTTTAATGTTTGATGGCTATCCGCCAGCCATCGCTGAGAGGGAGAAGCCGGACAGGGGGAGCGTAGGCCAGCATCCATCAACGAGAGAGGGAGAAGCCCTCCACGGTTTTTAACAGGTGGAAGAAACAACCAAGGAGCTCCATCGGTCCACAAGAAATGCAGGCAGCCAGTGATGATGTAGTGATAGCTAGGATAACTAGGATGCTGCTGGTAGATAGCAAGCTTAGCTAGCTGTACCGACTAGCTTGGCTAGCTAGCAGGTCGTTCGTCTGTCCCTCGAGGATGATGACGAATCCTGTGAACCACAAGATGAAACAATGATAGCGAGTGAAAAGGATCTGGCTACACTCATACTGTCCCTGACCGTAAAGCAAATTGAACAATAAACTTTGGTGTCTCAACACTGTAACAAACTCCGTCGTTGTTCCCCAAGATCACCTCGGACCACTCTGCTCCTAACTGGACAATATGCTTGGCGCCAAAACCATACGTGGACGCGGACAGTTCTGTATGGGGACATGAGCAGTGCAACACAATAAACTAAACCCAGTCTTGACAGTGGCTTACATTAGTAATATTCATTTTTCTTTTAAAGATGTAAAACAAACATTATGTTTTTTTATAACAATATTTTGAGATCTGGGCCCATATCCACAAAGCGTCTCAGAGTAGAATATTGGTCGTATAAGTGCTGAGAATAAAGACATTTTACACTTATGGGTATAAATTAAAGCTATGCACGAAGCCTCTAGTCCCACCTAGTCGGCAGATATTTAGGACACCTCATGAGCTGTCCTAACCAGTTAAGAGTTAACAGCAGGTGTCTTGATAATACTATAGAATAATGCAGCGAGTCAGTGGTTCCTGCGCCACATGTAATTGCTTTGGAGTAGTTCAAAATAATGTTTCTATATTTCTATATGATCAATCCATAAATAATATAGACCTACATGCAACCGTATGTCTTGTGCTTTTGGCAATGATTTCTGTATGATAATTATGTATAAGTGATACCATGTATGTCTGCATAGCATGTTGTCTTCATTTTGGCAGATTAACTCATTCTTATTTCTGAAGAGTAACTCAGGTTTTCGCCCAGCGTCTAAGGAGTTGGAGCAGTGGCAGGAGTTGGACCTATGGCAGAAAGGTGGCTGGATCGAATCCCGTGCCGGGCGCTGGAAATAACAGGCGGGCTTGATCTGACCTGGAGGGCTGCTGGGTTCACATCCTCAAAACATTCACCTTTTGTTGATCAGAACTATAGAGGTTCTTCTTCACTGAACCCCAAAATATATATTACTTTTATTGGTTCCATACAGTTGAAGTCGAAGTTTACATACACTTAGGTTGGAATCATTAAAACTCGTTTTTCAACCTCTCCACAAATTCCTTGTTAACAACCTATATTTTTGGCAAGTCGTTAAGGACATCTACTTTGTGCATGACACAATCATTTTTCCAACAGTTGTTTACAGACAGATTATTTCACTTATAATTCACTGTATCTCAATTCCAGTGGGTCAGAAGTTTTATACACTAAGTTGACTGTGCCTTTAAACAGCTTGGAAAATTCCAGAAAATGATGTCATGGCTTCAGAAGCTTCTCATATTCTAATTGACATAATTTGAGTCAATTGGAGGTGTACCTGTGAATTTATTTCAAGGCCTACCTTCAAACTCAGTGCCATTGTTCTCTTTTACTTTACTTTCTTTTACTTTTCTCTTTTTTTAGTTGAAATTTGAAAATGAATTTTCCCACACAGCAGGAAATGCATACTTGTAATGTATTCAAGGTTTAAAAAGGCTTCTAAAGTTTATATAATTTCCACTTCAAAATGTCAGACTTATTTTGCTATAATGAAAAATGTATCAACCCCTACAAAAAATTTCCATTAATTATAATCCACATAATATAATTCACATTTCCTGTTGCTGCAGGATGCTGCAGGATTATTTTCCTGCTGAGAGAAACTGGGTCAAATTAAGATATGGCATCTGTAAGTGCATTCATCTTACAATAGCTAGGTGAGACAACCACATATCACAGTCATATATACAGGATATAAACATTTTATTCTAGCTGAACAATGGAAATGTAGTGTTTTGCAAACAACAACAAAAAAAATGCATACACATTTAAAATCTATGAATTACAAATCTGAGAAAAGTAATATTAGCAATAAATTATATATTTTTTTAAACACAAATGTGATTTTTGGGGGAAATAGCGTTTTGGAAATAAACATAATAAATTCTTCATATAATTGTTATCTCACCTCTTAGCTTTGGTGTCATGTTCCCCAGAGAGACGCATTTTAGAGGCAGGGCCCCCCTCCTCTCTCTCTCCAGAGAGACTCATTTTAGAGGCAGGGCCCCCCTCCTCTCTCTCCCCAGAGAGACTCATTTTAGAGACAGGGACCCCCTCCTCTCTCTCCCCAGAGAGACTCATTTTAGACCACTGACCCCTAAACAGAGATGCAGCATGTTGGTTGTGGTGAACACAGTGACAACTCATTCTAGAATGTCAATTTATCTCTTTTACTCATGATCTCTTAGAAATATAACATTTACTAACAGACACATGCAAATAGTCGGGTGATTTAATTTAATCACATGAACATTGTTACGTTCCTCAACAAGAAATAAAACATTGTCTCTCAAACAGAAGAAGGAACTAACAAAGAGTCACTAACAACAACCAAAACGAAACAGGTGGTTTTAGGAGGGGTTCTGAAAGACACTCATGGGGGTGTCCACTAGTGGTGGGAAAACAGAGGCTTTCTGAACCCTTTGGGGCTTTCAACAAATTTTGCCGAAAACGCCATGGATAGATTTGAGTACTAATAAAAATAACATTTAGTTAGTTATGTTTTCAAAAATGATGCATCTGTGGTATTATTTAGGATACTAAATACAGAAGATTATCAAAGGTTACACTAAATAAAACACATTATTTAAACAACAATGGGAAATCCCAATCCCCGTCCCCTACCTGCTGAGCTCCCATTCAGGGGGCTACAAACTGGAAGACATCAAACTAAATGTATAAATAAGGTGTCCAGTAGAGGTCAGTGTTTGAAAGAGACTTTGCATCTAAAAAAAAGCACTGGCACCAGGGAGAAATCAGTGAGATCTCTCGCATTTTGTGAGGCCGGTTGGACGTACTGCCAAATTCTCTAAAACGACGTTGGAGGCAGCTTACGGTAGAGAAATGAACATTCAATTATCTGGCAACAGCTCTGGTGGACATTCCTGCAGTCAGCATGCCAATGGCACGCTCCCTCAAAACCTGAGACATCTGTGGCATTGTGTTGTGTGAGAAAAACTGCACATTTTCGAGTGGCCTTTATTGTCCCCAGCACAAGGTGTACCTGTGCAATTATCATGCTGTTTAAACAGCTTCTTGATATTCCACCCTGTCAGGTGGATGGATTATCTTGGCAACTGAGAAATGCTCACTAACAGGGATGTTAACAAATTTGTGCACACAATTTGAGAGAAATAAACTTTTTGTGCGAATGGAACATTTCTGGAATATTTATTTCAGCTCATGAAACATGGGACCAACACTTTATATGTTGCGTTATATTTTTGTTCAGTATAGATAAAAACACAAAGCTTCCAGCAGAGGTCAGTGCTCTTCTGACACCTGTCAGATGGTAGTGTAATGTCAAGCTTCGACCGTCATCATCACGTAGTATTGTTACTTTGATACAAGCATTGATACGTTGTGTCAAATCAGTAGAGATTTTGAAAACTGCAACGTCATCGTAGCCCCGGTATTAATGGTCCAATCCTTAGTGTCCACTGAATGTTGACTAGCAACAAGAAAGTGGTACCTAAAGGACACCCACCATGAGTGCCCATTGAAGTGGCTCCAGACGAGGAAATCTGAAATAAAGACCCTCCAACTTACAACATGGAGTAAAAAAAACAAGTGGAGCAAACCAAACCAAACCAGACCAAACCAGACCAAACCAGACCAAACCAAACCAGACCAGACCAGACCAGACCAGACCAAACCAGACCACACCAAACCAGACCACACCAGACCAAACCAACCCAAACCAGACCAAACCCTGGGAGATACAAGACAGAAAGACTTTGTTCATCAACTAAAGAAGCAGTGCTACAAAGAGGTGCCAGTCTTCTAACATCTCTAAGGCCAACCAGAACACTGGACCAGCTGCTCTTCAATATCACATAACAGATGGAACCCTTCTGACTAAAGAGATGACAAGCCAGTACAGGCATAAGCATACTGTCTATTGAGGTGGCGCCAAGAGGTGCGGCCAACATGCTAACGTCCAACCTCAAAATATAAATGGAAATACCAAAGCCTGTAACAACATGTAGTCGTGACTGATTTCTTTCACCTCATCTCCCTGTTACTGTTTGTTTAGGTAGTTATAGACAGTGCAGCAACACAAGGCCACATTCCTCTCAGCCCTTCCACTCTCTCAGGCTAATGTGTATTTATTAAAAGTAGACTATTTCTTTCAATCTGTTATTTTCTAAACGTATCTGAGAATGTAGACAGAAGGGCTAAAACGGACATGATTGATCTGAGGGTGATCAGTGATCCGTACAGAAAGGTTTTTTGCAAGAAGTAAGAGATTTTATATTATGCAAAGTAGGCTAGGTTTTACTGTATAATAGCAGTTTGTTGGTGATATGCAGATCAAGGTCTATACCTCGGCTATAGCCCAGCTGGTCAGCCGGGGTAGGCCGTCATTGTAAATAAGAACTTGTTCTTAACTGACTTGTCTACTTAAATAAAGGTTAAATTAAAAAAGGTTAGGTCTCTAGATTCCCTTGCTGCTCTGGGGAAATAATGAAATGGTTGTCATAGTGATTTAAACTGGGACTGGTTATCTCCAAACTCTGAGACCATGTCATTTGTTACATTTCACCCAATTGATAAAGGAAGCTAGAAGGCTGAACCCAGAAGACAACTCTAAATCAACACTTACTGATATTATCCTCAAATCCTTTCACTCATATTATAATGTATCTTTGTTCAACGGATGTCGGGAAGCCTATGATATCAATAGTGTAGCAAACAGCGGGCAGGGCGGTAAAGCCAGGTCGCTGGCCAAAAGCAAACACCCTACGCATCGCAGCAATGGGAATTGTAACCTGACTCACACTGTCCCCTACAAAAGTCCCATGCTTCATTACTCAGACCCTCACATGTCCGGGCCATGAATTCTGATGGCCTCACAGACACCATACTACTTCTGACACCAATGTAGCGAACAGCGGGGCAGGGAAGCTAACCCAGGTTGTATGTAAAAGGCAAACATCCTACGCATCGTCGCGTTGGCGCCAATTGGGTTACTTGGGTTGGAATTGTGACTTGGCTCATTTAGCGAGGATCACTACACTATAGTGGAACTATGATACAATTACAGTTATCATATGAAATGTTAAATGTAGAGCTATAATATATGAATATATTGAATTTGACTTTCCCACATGCAGTTAGCTCCATTTTGTATGATTAGACTGACACAAACCTGTCTCAGTAGAAGTCGACTGTTAGGTCTGAGTGTTTTACATACACTCACTGTACTAAAATTACACCATACATTTAATTTCTCTACACACTTTATAATAATCCCTGGAAAGATTCTCACCTTGTAGCCTGAATTCGCAACCAGAACATGTCAAGTCATTGAGATATCTACTGTTCTGCTGAGAGAGCACCTTCCTGATGACTAGTGCTCTGTATATTCTAATGGATGAGGCTTGAGCTGGAATGTGAAGCTAACTGAAGCTAGCTTTAGAAAAACAGTATATCTAGCTTGCATCATAGTACACCCCTCAGGCTACATACAGGTTTCAGCATGAGGCAGACATCAACAGCCGTGTTGTAGGCTACAACCTGGGTCGTATTCATTAGTTTACACCACAGACAACAGTTTTAAAAATGTTGCATAAACAGTTTACTCCAAACGCTGTACAAGGTGACCTAAACGGTTCCGTTGCCAAACCGTTTTGCTACGGTTGGGCACTAATGAACACACACAACCTGTTTTGAGGAAGTGTAAGTTGTTGTTAGTCTTTCCACAGTATTTATTTGCTCTCTCTTTCACACAACATACCTTCCTGAGTGAAAAGAGTTAACAGTAGATTAGAAAGAGAAAATGTTGTTGCTTGTTGTGTTTTAAGCCTGTTTTGAGAAGACAAAGTCTATAGACCTATGATACAGTAGGAGATCACCCTGGGGAACACAGTCTATAGGTCTATGATACAGTAGAAGATCACCCTGGGGAACACAGTCTACAGGTCTATGATACAGTAGGAGATCACCCTGGGGAACACAGTCTATAGACCTATGATACAGTAACACTCTTAGAAAAATAGATCCAAAAGGGGTCCTCTGGCTGTCCCCATAGGGAGAACGCGTTTTTGGGTTCCAGGTAAAACCCTTTCTGGCTTCCATGAGAACCCTCTGTGGAAAGGATTCTTCATGGAACCCAAAAAGGGTTCTACCTAGGACCAAAGGGTTCTAGCAAAGGGTTCTCCTATGGGGACAGCCAAAGAACCCTTTAGATTCTAGATAGTGTAGGAGCGATCACCTAGGGCACACAGATGGAAACAGAAACGAATTCACCCCACGCATCTAATTTATATTGAAAACATTTTAAGGAGAGTAGGCCTATTATAACACTGTCCACAAAACATATCATCAACTATATTAATACACATAACAATATCATCAACTATATGAATACACACTTAACACTATCATCAACTATATTAATACACATAACAATATCATCAACTATATTAATACACATAACAATATCATCAACAATTTGAATACACATAACAATATCATCAACTATATTAATACACATAACAATACTCATCAACAATTTGAATACACATAACAATATCATCAACTATATTAATACACATAACAATATCATCAACAATTTGAATACACATAACAATATCATCAACTATATTATTACACATAACAATATCATCAACAATTTGAATACACACATAACAATATCATCAACTATATTAATACACATAACAATATCATCAACTATATGAATACACATAACACTATCATCAACTATACTTGAATACACATAACAATATCATCAACTATATTAATACACATAACAATATCATCAAACTATATTAATACACATAACAATATCATCAACTATATTAATACATAACAATATCATCAACTATATTAATATCATAACACTATCATCAACTGTAGTAATACACATAACAATATCATCAACTATATTAATACACATAACAATATCATCAACTATATTAATACACATAACAATATCATCAACTATATTAATACACATAACAATATCATCAACTATATTAATATCATAACAATCGATCGCCTTACCTTTTATATGTCTCTCAATAGAAGTAGAGTCTGGAATGATCATTCGGTGGTGGAAAGTTCCTTTAGTTTGTTCTGCTCATTTCCATATCAGGTTCTTGTTCTCTCTCCCACTCCCTGTCTCTTTATAGCTCTTACAATGTGCCTTGGCATACATTCTACAAGTGTCTGGAACTCTATTGAGGGGATGTGACATCATTCTTCCACAAGAAATTCCATAATTTGGTGTTTTGTTGATGGTGGTGGAGAACGTTGTTTCAGGCGCCTCTCACAGAATCTCCCATAAGCGTTCAATTGGGTTGGAACCTGGTGACTGAGACGGCCATGGCACATTGTGAAACATAAGCAAGTTGAGCAGTTTTCGTCACTGAAGCTCCTGCCAAACTTGCCCGAACAACCACCAGTCGCTTAAGCTCTTCCCGAGCAGTCGCAGTCTATCCTGGTTGCAGCCCCTCTCCCCAGGGGTAGCAGATTCTCTCTCCCCAGGGGTAGCAGCTCCTCTCTCCCCCAGGGGTAGCAACTTCTCTCTCCCAGGGTTAGCAGCTCCTCTCTCTCCCCAGGGGAGCAGCTCCCTCTCTCTCCAGGGGTAAAAGCTCCTCTCTTCCCAAGCTTGAAGCTCCTCTCTCCCCAGGGGTAACAGCTCCTCTCTCCCCAGGGGTAGCAGCTCCCCCTCTCTCCCCAGGGGTAGCGCTCTTCTCCCCCCAGGGGTAGCAGCTCCTCTCTCCCCATGGGTAACAGCTCCTCTCTCTCCCCAGGGGGTAGCAGCTCCTCTCTCCCCAGGGAGTAGCAGCTCCTTTCTCCCCAGGGGGTAGCAGTTCCCTCTCTCCCCAAGGGGTAGCAGCTCCTCTCTCCCCCCAGGGGCTCCTCTCTCCCCGGGGTAGCAGCTCCTGTCTCCCAGGGTAATAGCTCCTCTCTCCCAGGGGTACCAGCTCCTCTCTCCCCAGGGGTGGCAGCACCTCTCTCCCCAAGGGGTAGCAGCTCCTCTCTCTCCAGGGTAGCAACTTCTCTCTCTCCCCAGGGGTAGCAGCTCCTCTCCCCCAGGGGTAGCAGCTCCTCTCTCCCAGGGGTAAAGCTCCTCTCTCCCCAAGGTTGAAGCTCCTCTCTCCCCAGGGGTAACAGCTCCTCTCTCCCCAGGGTAGCAGCTCTACCTCTCTCCCCAGGGGTAGCGCTCTTCTCTCCCCAGGGGTAGCAGCTCCTCTCTCCCCATGGGTAACAGCTCCTCTCTCCCCAGGGGTAGCAGCTCCTCTCTCCCCAGGGGTAGCAGCTCCTTTCTCCCCAGGGGATAGCAGCTCCTCTCTCCCCAGGGGTAGCAGCTCCTCTCCCCCAGGGGCTCCTCTCTCCCCAGGGTAGCAGCTCCTGTCTCCCAGGGGTAATAGCTCCCTCTCTCCCCAGGGGTACCAGCTTCTCTCTCCCAGGGTGGCAGCACCCTCTCTCCCCAGGGTAGCAGCTCCTCTCTCCCCAGGGGTAACAGCTCCTCTCTCCCCAGGGTAACAGCTCCTCTCTCCCCCAGGGGTAAAGCTCCCTCTCTCCCAGGGGCAGCTCCTCTCTCCCAGGGGTTGCAGCTCCTCTCTCCCCAGGGTAACAGCTCCTCTCTCCCCAGGGGTAACAGCTCCTCTCTCCCAAGGGGCTCCTTTTTCCCAGGGGTAGCAGCTCCCTCTCTCCCCAGGGGTAGCAGCTCCCCCTCTCTCTCCCCAGGGGTAACAGCTCCCCCTCTCTCCCCAGGGGTAGCAGCTCCTCTCTCCCCTAGGATGTGAAGACATTGGTGGCTTAGCCACACAGCCAGTAGGAGGTCCGGGAAGGAATTTCAACAGCTAAATCCATGAATACATCTACAGTGTATTGCCAAAAACCACTCAACATATTCAAACATAGACTCTGACCTGTCCAATGAGCCAAACTGATTAAAGAATCCCCACAGTACCTTAACTCTCTCTCTCTCTCTCTCTCTCTCTCTCTCTCTCTCTCTCTCTCTCTCTTCTCTCTCTCTCGTCTCTCTCTCCTCCCTTTTTTCCCCCCCCCCCCCCTCTCTCTCTCTCTCTCTGTTACGAGATATTTTTGTCAGATGTTACTATGGTATACTGAAGTATAATTACAAGCATTCCATAAGTGTCAAAGGCTTTTATTGACAATTACATTGTTTATGCAAAGAGTCAATATTTGCAGTGTTGACCCTTCTTTTTCAAGACCTCTGCAATCCGCCCTGGCATGCTGTCAATTAACTTCTGGGCCACATCCTGACTGATGGCAGCCCAGTCTTGCATAAAAATGCTTGGGAGTTCGTCCAGAATTTGTGGGTTTTTGTTTGTCCACCCGCCTCTTGAGGACTTATTGACCACAAGTTCTCAATGGGATTAAGGTCTGGGGAGTTTCCTGGCCATGGACCCAAAATCCCGATGTTTTGTTCCACAAGCCACTTAGTTATCACCTTTTTGCCCCTTATGGCAAAGTGCTCCATCATGCTGAAAAGGCATTGTTCGTCACCAAACTGTTCTTGGATGGTTGGGGAGAAGTTGCTGTCGGAGGATGTGTTGGTACCATTCTTTATTCATGGCTGTGTTCTTAGGCAAAAGAGTGAGCCCACTCCCTTGGCTGAGAAGCAACCCCCACAACATGAATGGTCTCAGGATGCTTTACTGGTGGCATGACACAGGACTCGATGGTAGCGCCACCTTGTCTTCTCCGGATAAGCTTTTTTCCGGAAGCCCCAAACAATCGGAAAGGGGATTCATCAGAGAAAATGACTTTACCCCAGTCCTCAGCAGTCCAATCCCTGTACCTTTTGCAGAATATCAGTCTGTCCCTGATGTTTTTCCTGGAGAGAAGTGGCTTCCTCGCTGCCCTTCTGACACCAAGCCGTCCTCCAAAAGTCTTTGCCTCACTGTGCGTGCAGATGCACTCACAACTGCCTGCTGCCATTCCTGAGCAAGCTCTGCACTGGTGGTGCCCCGATCCCGCAGCTGAATCAACTTTAGGAGACGGTCCTGGTGCTGCTGGACTTTCTTGGGCGCCCTGAAGCCTTCTTCACAACAATTGAACCTCTCTCCTTGAAGTTCTTGATGACCGATAAATGGTTGATTTAGGTGCAATCTTACTAGCAGCAATATCCTTGCCTGTGAAGCCCTTTTTTGTGCAAAGCAATGATGACGGCACGTGTTTCCTTGCAGGTAACCATGGTTAACAGAGGAAGAATCAATGATTTCAAGCACCCCCTCCTTTTAAAGCTTCCAGTCTGTTGTATTCCTAACTCAATCAGCATGACAGAGTGATCTCTCAGCCTTGTCTCGTCAACACTCTCACCTGTGTTAACGAGAGAATCACCTGACATGATGTCAGCTGGTCCTTTTGTGGCAGGGCTGAAATGCAGTGGAAATGTTTTTTGGGGATTAAGTTCATTTTCGCTGGCAAAGAGGGACTTTTTGCAATTAATTGCACTTCATCTGATCACTTCATTCTGGAGTATATGCAAATTGCAACATTATAAAAACTGAGGCAGCAGACTTTGTGAAAATGAATATTTATGTCATTCTCAAAACGCTTGACCACACTGTATACACACACTTAGAAATATGGGTGTACAGTATAGTTCCCTGGAGTACAAAAATATCAAAATACACAATGTACCTTCAGAGATATGTAACGTATTGTCAAATACTTTATGATGATAGACTTTATGATGATAATATATGCTCTAGGAACTAACTTCTGCGTTAAGGCCACAGCACTGAAATGAACTCCACACGACTTATGTCAAAAACACAACAATGGGCACAGGCCAGTGGTAACGCTACAGTTCACTATAGAAAGGGACACACTGGGAAATGATTTAGGAGGCGTGGCTTAGTGCGGGGCAAGCTTTCACAACCTGGAGTGGGAGATGTACGTGCAAAGGCAGACAAGCCCTTTATCGAGAGTCGCACGCATCAGGCACTGAGCGAGGCAGTGTCATGGTGCGTTTGTTACCAAGCGGGGAAGCGGGAACTACTGCATAACGACTGGGAAAAATCCACTTGAACGCCCTCCAACTGGGTATTATGCTGGTGGAAAACTGGTCTATCATCCTGAGCGCCCACTTCTCCAACATCGGTGACCTCTGACTCACTCCACCTAACAAGGAAATGGTTTCTATAACGAAAAGTATTTTGGCAGTTAAATGCAACTAACAAAACATTATTTATAAAAAATCTATCTGTTTTTGAACTCTATAATTTGGTTACAAGCATGATAACTGTACTTTTAGTTCATGGTTGACGAAGTTGTTGGCCATTAGCCAACCACCGTTTTTATCAATGAGTTCAAATTAAAATGAATGCATCCAACTGCTTTTTACGACTTCGAGAAAAATTCCCAACTTCCAAATAATGAGTTCAAACGCAGCACTCGTGGAGTGGAAACTTGAGAGACCAAACATAAAAATCCTGTCACAGAAAATGCCACTGTGAATGCTGAACAATAGAATGTTCTTTTAAAGAGTCCTTGGCAGTTTGCACAGCAAGAAATCTTTTGGATTTACAATAGAGAAAACTGCTTAGTTATAAGGAACCATATAACACCTTTGCCTTCTCTTATGATTTGCCTGTTGTTGTGCTCTGTCCCCACGTTGTCTCAGTATGGTCAGTGGGAGCTTCCCAGTCTTTGGAGAGATTCTTTGGGAAAGAAAGGTAGTCTGCCCCTTCAGCCTCACCTTTATGAATCATTTCCAGATGCTGGGTAATTTTTTGATTGTGGTTTCTCAACCAAAAGAGACAGTAATGTTTTGATCAATCTTTAGTCTTTGTAACGTGCATGACTTCAAGTGAACTTGTGGATTCTTGCACAGAGGTGTCAGACTCAGTATTTCTATGTCCCTTATAAGGCCTTTGTTCTTCAATACAGTAAAGCTCTAAACTGCTCTTAATGCACGTTCTGTTCTGGCACATATTCATCTTCTGTTGTTTTATGTTGCTGATTGAGTCTTCAGAATCATATCCAAGCATTTGTTTGTTGGAGCTGAAATCATAAAAACAATCAGAATTAATACAGTTGTTTTACTGATTACATTGTCTGGTCACTGGAAAACAGCTGAACTGTTTTACCCAACATATCAACTTTAATTTACTAAACCAATAACTGTTCAATCATGTCCCTGATTTTTTCTGAAAAGGGTTATTTTCACATAATCTGGCAAGCAAAAACTGTAAACATTCCATTACCTATTTTGTAGGCTAATGCACAGAATAGTACACACACCCCAAACCCTTATAGGGGGATAGCCAAAGAACCCTTTTAGGTTCTAGATAGCACTTATTCTTTCCTAAGAGTGTAGAAAGATGATATCCACGGTATTTTGGCCTGAGCTCATGGTCTTTCTCTACCTCTTCTGTCAGACAGCCAGGGGGAGCAGGAGGCTGACTAGTGGTGGTTATTCAGCATGAAACGCCCATTGGGGTGTGGGGGCATGGTAAGGACGTCTGTAGCATCCACAGTGTTTAGAAAACAACACAATACATTATCTTAGCATCTATTTCAATTCGGCACAAAATAATCAGAAACGACCTTGAACAAACTGCAAATGCATCCATGGAGTTTGAAGAGTCCACGCTTGATGTGATCCATTGCGTGCATAGGAACATGGGATACATACTTACACTTTGGAATTAAACAAGTAAAACAAGCCCCAAAATGGCTACTGCACAAGTATCCCAAAAACATTTCCCTAACACAAGTGGTTAGTACCTGTGCAAGAAATGAAATAATCACAGCCATTTTGTGTTGAGACATAAGGGGTTAGGGGTCAATTCCATTTAAATTCCATTCAATTGTTAACCAAATTCTAATTCCTGACATTTTCTAACTGAAAACTATTGAAGAGAATTGGAATGTCAGTGTACTTCTGAATTGACTGGAATTGAAATGGAATTGACCCCAACCCTGTGTGATATACTGTGCATTGATATTTACAAATACACTTTGCTCTTTCCAGTTGCTAGGAACCACTTCTCTGAAGTTGAAACAGATAAATCAAAGACGATCCATTTCTAAGTAATTACATTTACATTTTAGTCATTTAGCAGACGCTCTTATCCAGAGCGAATTTACAGTTAGTGAATACATATTTTTTTAATACTGGCCCCATGTGGAATCGAACTCCCACAACCCCTGGCAGCTAAGTAAACGCCATGCTCTATCAACTGAGCTACATCCCCGCCGGCCATTCCCTCCCCCTACCCTGGACAACTTGTGCGCCGCCCATGAGGAGCCCAGTACAGAAATGACAATCCTCATGTCAGTGACTTCGATCTTATGAGAGGTTGGAATCTGACTGGCTTCAAAATAAAAACAGAAGGAAGCAAAGCTCTAGCAAACACATTTCTAAACATCTAGGTCAGGGCTACTCAACTGGCAGCCCACAGCCAAGATCCATACTCATTTATCAATTTAGAATGGCCCTTTGATAAACGCAGGAAATACTTTCACTAAAAATAATCTGCAAAACAATCCCAGTAAAAATGGGAATGTTTAGGGCCAAAATGAGCTCCTCGCTCAATATTCTCCAATGGGAGAATCTGTTTTCCCTATAGTCTTGCAGAAGGCTGTCAATCAATATAGGTAACAAACCATGCTAAGCAGCCAATCAGAGCTGCTAACAGGGGATACACAGGGACTGTCTGCCCGCCTCTACTGGCCTTTCGCCACTGATAAGACTACACTGCCAGATGCTTTACAAAACTCAGCATTGACTTAAAAACAATGGGACTCAGTTATGGCTATCATAAACTTTATCCGAATAACATTTATCTTCAACATTGAGGTTTCGGGTGGGTCTGCTGAGCATCATGACATCCTTTACACAGGTTGGGTAGCTAAGTCAGGGTGGGGCCTAATTCTCTAGAGAGTATGGGAGTTTAGGAGGAGATCATTGTTTTTGCTGTAATGACATACAGTGAATTATCATTATGATAACAGTCTGGGGAATACAAGGAGGATACTCTTTCCAAAAACATGTCCCCTGGTCACTCCCAGTAAATATGATTAAAGGAGCCTAAGGCACTTGATTACATAGATCACACAGAGGAGCAAGCAGATTTCTATTAAAATGATGTTTTCTAGGTGGAAGGTTTACTCCTGTGTATGAGATTAAAATGTATCAGCTGATAATTAGGATTGTTAGATGAACCTACTAAGTTCCTGATGAACTCAACTGGTGAGCTAGCAGCTAGTTCCATGGACACACTGATTCCAATGTCTCTGCCAAGGTCAGATGACTTTCAGTCAACAGTCTCATGTGGGGTCACTCCCAGGCCCACAGAGCTCACACCCAGTGGCTCTCCAGGACCAGGTTCAGAGAACAATCTTGACTCACTGATAATAGCCCAACACCTGGAAGGACAAGGGATTCACTGAAATTATATTTAGTGGGTTTTAATGAAGGGTTTTAATTGAAGATATTGTTTAAAGATATTGTCCATCATGTTGTGTGCAGAAGAGGCTTTGGCCTTCTGGGCTTATTCAATGACAAGGCCATTATGGAAAGAGTTGTTCAGCTGTAGAGACACATCAACACAGTAATTCAGTATATCTGGTCCTCCATTATGGAAAGAGTTGTTCAGCTGTAGAGACAATCAACACAGTACTTCAGTATATCTGGTCCTCCATTATGGAAAGAGTTGTTCAGCTATAGAGACACAACAACACAGTAATTCAGTATATCTGGTCCTCCATTATGGAAAGAGTTATGTTCAGCTGTAGAGACACATCAACACAGTACTTCAGTATATCTGGTCCTCCATTATGGAAAGAGTTGTCTAGCTATAGTAGATGGCTTAACAACACAGTAATTCAGTATATCTGGTCTTCATTATGGAAAGAGTTGTTCAAAGGTAGAGACAAAACAACACAGTAATTCAGTATATCTTGGTCCTCCATTATGGAAAGAGTTGTTCAGCTGTAGAGACACACAACACCACAGTAATTCAGTATATCTGGTCTTCCATTATGGAAAGAGTTGTTCAGTTGTAGAGATCAACAACACAGTAATTCAGTATATCTGGTCCTCCATTATGGAAAGAGTTGTTGCGCTGTAGAGACACACATCAAACACAGTAATTCAGTATATCTTATCCTGCTCACAGGTTACAGGAGCCCATACACAAAAGCCACAGGATTTAGAATTTAACACAAAAGCTGAAGAAGAGAAGTATCCTGTTTCCAGGTCAGGGTCAGAATTCAGAAATATTTCAGAGTAGGAGTACTGATCTAGGATCAGTTTAGCCTTTAGATCATATAATGAATACGATTATATGGACAGATCCTAGATCAGCACTCCTACTAGTGAGGCCCAGGTCCAATAGGTCAGTTCTACCTTTCTGTCTGAAAATGGAATGTTCTGAACATCCTGAAATTATAGTCACATACTAGACTTGGGTAAAGGATTCAGAATAGGTACTGTATTTTAGATGAACTTGATTTCCACTGATCTTTGCACCTTGGGACTATTCCATTCCATTTAAACAATAAATTTTAGTGGTAAGACAGTACTTTGACTCCACCTAGTGGTGTCCCCAGAGTTATATATGTGATCCCTCTCCACCTGCCATGTCATATCAACAAATATGGTTGAGGGTTTGCATCACTGGGTCTACTCAGGTTGTAGTACAGGACGTGTTCTGGAACTCTCTTCAACACTGAGAATTGGGTCATAGTCTCCTGAAGGAGCAGGTTTCTCCCAGTATCTGGTGATGCACTGTCTGCAGAACCTGTGTCTACAGGTGATAGAGACTGATCCCTGTACCTGCTGACACACTGCACACCTGGACTGATCCTCTGGCAGAG
>NW_025535769.1:70000-81986 GCF_020615455.1 Coregonus clupeaformis | reverse complement strand
AGAGAGAGAATGAGAGAGAAAGCATAAGGGAGAGAGGGAGAGAGAGAGAGAGAGAGAGAGAGAGAGAGAGAGAGAGAGAGAGAATGAGAGAGAAGGCATAAGAGAGAGAGAGAGAGAGAGAGAGAGAGAGAGAGAGAGAGAGAGAGAGAGAGAGAGAGAGAGAGAGAGAAGAGAGAGAAGGCATAAGGAGAGAGAGAGAGAGAGAGCGAAAGAGAGAGAGAGAGAGAGAGAGAGAGAGAGAGAGAGAGAGAGAGCGAAAGAGAGAGAAGGCATAAGGAGAGAGAGAGAGAGAGAGAGAGAGAGAGAGAGAGAGAGAGAGAGAGAGAGAGAGAGAGAGAGAGAGAGAGAGAGAGAGAGAGAGAGAGAGAGAGGTCATGCTCAACATGAGGCTCCTGATTTATTTCAGTTTTTTTTGTTTTTAGAATGAGATAAACACTCGAATCCCAAAAATAATTCAAGGCAAGAATTGATGAACAACAACTCTATTAAATCAGAATAGAAAAAAATGTAACTTTGCGCCTCAAATTCAGAAGTTTTGACTCTCATTAGCTAGCTACACAACAAAAACCTAGCCAGCAGGCTAACAAGTCAGCCAGAAAATTGAGCTAGGACAAACCTAGCAAGGGGAGTTAATACAACTACATCAAACGACCAAACTGAGTGAGTATATCAAAAAGAAGCACGGACTCCAACTTTAAACATATCTTCTGTTTTTGTGTGTGAAGATCTTTCACTCTTTTTGCTGGTAAACAGGAGCTAACTAGCAACAGCAGCAGACAAACAAAACTGGTTGCCATAGCAACGGTGCAGCAGAACAGAGCAGCAGCAGCAGCAGTAGTAGCAGAGCCCACAGGCACCATGTCCCCACTCCCCCTCAGCGCTGAGTCCATTCTCTACCCTCCAGAGGCCAAAAATGACACAACAAGGAAAGCTTTTAAACAGAATCTACTAAAGGGGAGGCCAGAAACCCTTTTCACAGACCTCTACAAAAACGGTGATGTGAGTAATCTCATCTTTCTCACTGACTCAGCCAAATGCATGCGCTCAGCAGTCTGCTCTCACTACCCATCCGTAAAGAAAGAGGGAATCTGTAATGGGTGAAGCTGAAAGTGAAAGAGACAGATGACCCTGACAGCACCATGATAACAATCAACCTCTACAAGACTGGGACTGTCATGGTGCAAGGTAACCTTAGGCTGTTTGAAACAGACTTTCAGACCATTAAGGAGAGAGCAGAGAGAGAGAAGGACACCACCAGTGACATGCCCTCCCACAAGACAAACTCCACCAGCACCACCCCTCACCCCCACTATCCCCACCCAAAAAGGCACATCCAGCACCTCTCTTCCCACCATAGTGGAGGACACGCCACAGGAGGAGAGCGACCCCCTCAGTGCAGAGCAGGCTCAGGCCCTCCTAACCACCATGGCTGCCATGAGGGATCAGTTCCACCACACTGGAGGGAGAGGTGGTCCTGCTCAGGGAGAGTGTGAGCAAACAGCAACCAGACATCCACACCTTAGAGGAGCTCCCAACCAAGGTGCGGACAGAGCAGGACAGCAGCCTTGCAACACAGCTGAAAGCAAGTTCAGCAAGAGAGACGGACTCAAGAGAGAGCTGGCTGATCTAACAAAGGAGGTGAGAGAGCTCCAAAAAGACAGGCAGAGCAGTAATAACAGCGACCACACTCAAGAGAGGAGCAGGAGAGAAAGAGAACAGAGGACAGACTGCAGGAGCAGCTAGATCACCACTATATGACCTGCCCTCACACAGCAGAGGAGCCCACCTCAACCAGCCAGGCCTCCCAGCCCTGCCGGCCTGCATGCCTCCCCCAGCCCCCCAGAACAGCCTCCCACTGACAGTGGCACCGGCACAGACCAGCCACACCCCAGCAGTCCAACACCCACCAGCCCCAACTCCTACCCCCCCCAGTCCAGAAGAAACACTGGCTGAGATTGTCCTGTTGATGGACTCAAATGGGAAGTTTGTTCAGGAGAATAAACTTTTCCCTAGACACAAACGAAAGGTGTGGTGCCCAACAACGCAGAGTGCCATGGCGCTGTTGATAAGGCCCAGCTTGGGTCGCCAGCCACATAATCATACACACCGAAGCAACGACCTCGTGCTCAGCAGGAGAGGGTGGCGACTTCACTACGGGAGTGATTGAGAAGGCCTCCAATCTTCCCCAACTCAAGGATCGTGGTGGTCAACCCTTCTACAGAGGAAGGACTTCCACCCTGCCACAATCCAAAGAATAAACGCCAGCCTCTCCCGGGACTGTGCCCCTGCGACCCAATGTACACTTGGCCCACCATCCCACCCTCGATCTGGACTGTCTCTATGACCATGTTCACCTGTACTGGGAGACAGTCCCCATCCTCGCTAAGACTCTCAAGGACGTCGCTTAAACCGCATCCCGACCTCTCCACCCAGGAACAGCGGAGCAATCTCCACCCCCCGAGATCACCGAGACAACACGGACCAGTACCCTGACCCCCAGCCACGGCCACAGCACCACCAACCTCAATGCCCACCACATCCAGCGCAGCACAGACCACCCCAGCCCAGCTTCAGACCCACCCAGACGAGGCCTAACACCCCCCCCCCCACCACAGACCCACACCTGGAGGAGCCACAGCCCGGGCAGACAGAGCTATGCACAAGCTGTGAGAGGAGAAACTGGTCCAGCTCCCACCAACGAAATGAGTGACATCAAACAAATGCTGAATCTACTATGCTCACATGTGATAGGCCGAGGGTCATGGTAAGATGAGCACAAGAACTCCACCATCCTCACACTACATCCACCCAAGTGGCATGACACAAATACTATCCTTAAATGATAAACAAATCACATTTGCATAATAAGAGTTTACCTTAATTGAAAAATCCCATTTTAATAGTTCTTGTTGGATTGTGAGTGTTTATCTCATTTTGAATGTAAAGAAAAAAAAAAAGTCTTTTTACGTTGCATGTTGGAATTTACAAGGCTTGAAATCCTCTGCTTTTGGGCTAAAGAGCAGAACCCAGACTTCCTTAAAGAAATTGATGATGTTGATATTGTAGTACTACAGGAAACATGGTGCAGAGGTGATGATTCCACTGGCTGTCCACTAGGTTATAGGGAGATAATCGTACCATCCACCAAATTAAAAGGAATCACACAGGGCAGAGACTCAGGGGGAATGCTAATATGGTATAAATCTGAACTAACTAATTCAATCGAATTGATCAAAACAGGAGAATTCTTTATCTGGCTAAAAATCAACAAGGAGGCTATCTTAACAGATAACAACGTCTTCCTCTGTGCCACATACATCTCCCCCCTCAGAGTCACCCTACTTCAATGAAGAGAGTTTCTCCATTCTAGAGGGGGAGATTAGTCACTTTCAGGCCCAAGGCAATGTGCTGGTCTGTGGAGACCTGAATGCTAGAACAGCAGAAGAACTAGACACTATTAACAGTCATGGGGACAAACACCTACCGGGAAGCAACAACCTTTCCCTCCCCCACATACCCCCAGAAACAACTAGTGACAAAGTGAAAAACTAAAATAGAGTACAGCTCCTGAAGCTCTGTCGAACACTGGGTATGTACATAGTCAATGGTAGGTTAAGAGGGGACTCTTTTGGTAGGTACACCTACAGCTCATCCCTTGGCAGCAGTACTGTAGACTACTTCATCACAGACCTTAACCCAGAGTCTCTCAGAGCCTTCACAGTCAGCCCACTAACACCTCTCTCTGACCACAGTAAAATCACAGTGTATCTGAAAAGAGCAGAACCCAACCATGAAGCATCACGGCCCAATAAATAACATGGTACTAAACAGACCTATAGATGGAGTGCAATCAGTACAGAAATCTACCAAAAAGCAATTAGTAGCCAAAAAATAAAATCTCTCCTGGACAACTTTTTAGCATTAACATTCTCCTACACCAATGAAGGTATAAATTTGGCAGTTTGGAACATAAAGTTTATATTTGACAAATTAGCCTCCTTGGCTAATCTTAAGAAACATAAGAGCAAACCAAAAATAATAGATCATGAAAAATGGTTTGATAATGATTGCAAAAATCTAAGAAAGTCATTGAGAAATATATCTAATCATAAACACAGAGACCCAGACAACAAAAATATACGTTGTGGTGTATTAACATTATGACTGTTTTAGAGGAACAAAGAATGTTTTTATGATCTTAGTTCAAATGTAGCAGTTGGAGGGTGACGCCCCAGGGGAGACTGGTGATTGGCCAGAAGAGGGAGCCCCCGTCTCCTTGCATTGTTTATAAGTAGGAGTTAGACAAAGGAGGGGTCAGAAGCATTCAGATTAATTTGGGACGGGGCTTCTCCAGACACCGCGGGTCTGTAACTTATGCTGTAACCTTGTGATATTAATAAAAGCCTCTAATCATGGTGCAGCCTAAGCGGACTCTTTGTTGACAGCAATAATTGCCAGCATTCACCCGATACGACAACGTCTTCAATATGGGGAAACACTGAAGCAATACAAACACACCCTAAGAACAAAAAAGGAACAGCACATTAGAAATCAGCTAGATGTGATTGAGGAATCCATAGAATCAAACCACTTCTGGGAGAATTTGAATAAATTAAACAAACCTCATAATGAGGAATTGGCTATCCAAAATGGGGATATGTGGAGAAATCACTTGCAAAACCTCTACAGCAATATAACAAAGAGCCAAGAACAACAAGATATACAAGAAAAATTACAAATCCTTGAATCAGCAGTCAAAGACTATCAGAATCCTGTGGATACCCCAATTACAAGAATTATTGGAAAAACTTCAACCCAAAAAGGCCTGTGGTGCTGATGGTATTTTAAATGAAATGATCAAATATACAGACCACAAATTCAAATTGGCTATACTCAAACTCTTCAACATTATCCTAACTGCAGGTATTTTCCCCGATATTTGGAACCAAGGATTGATCACACCAATTTATAAGAATGGAGACAAATTTGACCCAAATAATTACAGAGGAATTTGCGTTAACAGCAACTTGGGGAAAATTCTCTGCAGTATCATAAACAGCAGACTACAAATTCCTTTGATGAACACAACGTCCTAAGCAGAAGCCAGATTGGATTTGTAAAAATTATCGTACAACAGACCACATTTACACCCTCCAGACTCTAATTGACAAACAAGTAAATCAAAACAAAGGCAAAATCTACTCGTGTTTTGTAGACTTCAAGAAAGCATTTGATTCAATTTGGCACTAAGGTCTTTTTTACAAACTAATAGAAAGTGGTATTGGAGGGAAAACATATGATGTTATTAAATTAATGTACACTAAAAACAAATGTGCGATTAAAATCGGCAACAAGCAAACAGACTTCTTCTCTCAGGGACGTGGAGTGAAACAGGGCTGCCCAATAAGTCCAACACTATTTAACATCTACATTAACGAATTGGCAAAAACATTAGAAGAATCAGTCAGCACCTGGTCTCACCCTACACAACACTGAAATCAAGTGTCTGCTGTACGCAGATGACCTGGTGCTACTGTCTCCCACTAAGGAGGGGTTACAGCAGCATCTAGATCATCTGCACAGATTCTGTCAGACCTGGGCCCTGACTTAATAAAAAAAACGAATATATATAATGATATTCCAAAAAGGTCAGAAATCAGGATGACAAATATAAATTTATTTGGACACAGTTCTATTAGAACACACCAAAAATTACACATATCTAGGACTAAATATCAGCAACACAGGTAGCTTTCACATGGCCGTGAATGAGCTGAGAGACAAAGCAAGAAGAGCATTCTATGCCATTAAAAGGAATATTAAAATCGAAATTCCAATTAGAATCTGGCTAAAAAATTTCCAATCAGGTATAGAACCAATTGCTCTATATGGCAGCGAAGTATGGGGTCCGTCTCTAATACTGAATTTACCAAATGGGACAAACATCCAATCGAAATACTGCATGCAGAGTTTTGCAAGACTGTATTGCAAGTGCAAAGAAAAACTCCAAATAACGCATGTAGAGCAGAATTGGGCCAATACCCCCTCCTTATTCGAATAGAAAAAGAGCCATCAAATTCTACAACCATCTAAAAACAAGTGACCCCAAAAACATTCCATCACACAGCTCTACTATGTCAAGAGATGAAACAAGAGAAGAGTACCTCAGCCAGCTGGTTCTGAGGCTCAGTTCACTAACCAAACCAACCTCATAGAGCCTCAGGACAGCACTCAGAAAATCTGGCCCAATCAAATCATCACAAAGCAAAAAGAAAATATATCACCTATTGGAAAGACACCACAAAAAATCTAAGTAAACTTCAATGCTATTTGGCTCTAAACAGACAGTACATGGTGGCAGACTATCTGACCACTGTGACTGATAGAAAACTGAGAAAACACTGACTAGGTACAGACTCAGTGAGCACAGTCTGGCTATAGAGACCGGTCGTCACAGGCAAACCTGGCTGCCCAGAGAGGACAGGCTGTGCTCACTCTGCCCCGGGGAGAGGTAGAGACAGAGCTGCATTTCCTATTACACTGTGACAAATACTCAGACCTAAGAGAATCTTTCTTTCCCAAAATTATCATTCAGTACAATGAATTTGAAACTATAAAAGAGAAGAAAAATCAAATATTTATTGGGTGAAAAGCCAATATGTGCAATTTTGGCAGCCAAATATGTGTCCTCCAGCCACAACCTGAGGGACAGCCAGTGAAAATTGTAATGTAATGTCAATAATATTTCCTGTTTTGTTTTGGCTTTCATAGCATGTAATGTGTCTTCTCAGTCATGTTGAGATTGGTCGACTACTATTGCTTTAATGTATTGTTATTCTCATTAATATTGTTGTTGTAGTTGCTGTTAAATGGTAATCCCATTTCCACTACTACTATTATTATTGCTGTTGGTCCAACCATTTTTGTTATATGTATACTTTGACAATGTAAGTAATTTTACTTGCCATGTCAAAAAAGTCTATTGAATTGAATTGAATTGAATTGAGAGAGAGAGAGAGAGAGAGATGGAGAGACAGAGGAGACAGGAAAAGAGAGACAGACTATGTGTGAGAAGGAGGAGAGTCCAGCCCAGAGTAGGCTAAGTCTGCTGATGGTTTAGTTTAGTGTCAGTTGAGACAGACAGATTGATGGATGCCCTAGAGGAGCAGGCAGGCGTGTGTGTGGGCGGTGGAGGGACCCCATAATGAGACCTCCCTAGTAGGCTGACTCGAACACCTTTATAACACAGAGATGGCGTGTGTATATGTCTGTGTGCCAGTGTGTGTGTGTGTGTGTGTGTGCACGTGTGTGTGTGTGTGTGTGTGTGTGTGAACAAGTGTGTGCGTGTTTGTGTGAATGATGGCGAGGGCAGCCCTGTACACTGATATTAATCATAGAGCCAGTCTCTCCCTTGACCCCTGACCTCATCCAACAATGCATCAGCCGGAGGGCCACAGGTCCTTTTTTTGCTTCCGAAATGGCACCCTATTCCCTATGTGGTGCACTACTTTTCATTCTAATGGTTAAAGGGATGGTTCAGAGATTTGACATATTTCGATGTTTGTTTCCTTCGATGTTTGTTTCCAAAGGACGTCCTACTTGTTTACTTACCTTGACTGGAGTCTAGGGACAGGAAGTGACCCTCTACACTTTGGTTGTGTTAATCTAGCCACTGCAAACAATAAACAACATTAGCATGTTTATGGTCAATTCCCCATATAGGTCAATCACCCCCCATTTTAGCATGTATCACATTTCATCTATAGACTGCCTTCAAGGTCACGAAGCAAATATCAAAATATATCAAATCTCTCAACTATTCTGCGGCACCGAGGTTAGGATTGAACCTGAACTGATCTTAGATCTGTGCCTGAGGGGAAAAAAAGAGGGAGAGAGAGAAGGATGATTGAATGGCAAACGAGGGCGTTACTTTATCTCTCTGTATGATCTGTCCATCACAGAGAGATCAGACCTGGTAATGGGATGGAGCTGTCAGGTCTTACATGTTTCTCTTCATTGACAGAAATGATAGGATCATCATATATGTATTAGACTGACAAAGAATAGGACTGGGATGCTTTGGACTACCTATACGTTTCTTTTTGGTTTCACACACACACATGCACACACACACATCTCATCTCCATAACTCTACGACTGTTCATCATTTATTTCCTCTGTTCTGTCGTTCAACAACACTGCTCGCTCAGCAACTTCTCTCCCTACCTCTCCATCCATCTCTCTCTCTCTCTCTCTTTTCTCTCTCTCTCTCTCCCTCCTCTAGGTGAAACCGATCCCTCGTTCACGCCACCCTGAGTTCACACCTCTCCGCCCCCCTATCCCCCTCTCTTCTCATCTCTCCTTCCTCTCCTCCTCTCCGGCTCTGCTCCACGCCACAACATTTTCACACCTATCAGGCTTTTCCTTTGTTCCTCTTCCTCATCTCTCCCCAGCAGGCCTGGGTTCTGTTTCTTCTGTCTTCATGCTGTTGTCCTCTCCTTGTTGCCGTAGCACAAGAAAATAAAACAATATGAAATAAAGAAAGAGGTTAAGCGAGGGAGGGATGAAATGGAGAAAGACGAGGGATGTGCAGAAAAGACAAAAAGAAGAGAGAAGAGGAAAAAGTGGATATTTCTTTTCGAAGGGAAAGGGGGAAACATCTCCACGGCAACAGCAATGTGAGATCCAATAGTCGTGTAAGAGGGGAGAGAAGTGTCAGCTGGGACTTGTAGTCTTCCCTTGAGATACAGCAGCAATACAGTAGTATCACTCAGGCCTTTATACTGTTAACGGTCTTTATGATACATATTGAGACAGTATTATCACTCAGGCCTTTATACTGTTAACTGTCTTTATGATACATATTGAGACAGTACAGTATTATCACTCAGGCCTTTAGACTGTTAACTGTCTTTATGATACATATTGAGACAATACAGTATTATCACTCAGGCCTTTAGACTGTTAACTGTCTTTATGATCCATAATGGACAGAAGCTTGGAGCAGGTTGATAGGTAATAAATAGATACTGTGAGTATTTTCCCTCTATCGTGGGTTTGATGTGTGCAGTATTTTCGAAGTAGTTGCAAACGTCAAATTCCGAAGTGTTTAAAGGTTAAGTTTAGGCATTAACTCCCAAATCTTACCTTTAAGCATTCACTCTGAATGGTTCAGGTAAGGGTTAAGATTTAGGATAGGCTTAAAACAAACATTTTAAATAAACAACTTTACATCACTGGATTCGAACTTGTAACCTTTGGAATCAGAGGCAGATGCTTAACAGCGCTCAGTGTTGCCCCTAGTGGCCAGTTTCCACGTCATCTCCCAACGTCTTAAGACATGGATGGACGTCGAATACTGACTTCAATCACTGGTGACCTGGCTGGTGAATCCAGTCTCTCTTTCTCTTTCTCACACTAGGCTTCTGATAGGACAGGCCGACCTGATTGGTGTCTGGTGGCAGCGCTGAGATGAGCTTGATTGATGCGGTAATGACAGTTTGTGTATGTGTGTGTGTGTGTGTGTGTGTGTGTGTGTGTGTGTGTGTGTGTGTGTGTGTGTGTGCACGCGCACATCGGTCCCTCCATCCGTCCGTTTTTGTCGCTGACCAAAAAGATCTCACGGTTTGAGCAATTAGACTTCGGATTCTGACGTTTATCCACGTTGCTTCAAACGTCACATCTAGGTGCAGCGGACATCTTGGGTTGTTCCTCCTCCTGCTGCATTTCGTCCTGCGGCGATTCCTCCGGCATTCATTCCTCCGGCATTCATTCCAAATGGTTAAATTAAGGGTTAAGGTTTGGGATAAGGGTTAAAACAAAACAAAACAAAACTAACGCCTAGCGCTGGGATTGAACATGCTACCCTCAGAGCTGGAACTTACGGCCATCCACCATCCCCGTCCGCAACGCCCTAGCAAAACCCCAGCCTAATGGATGGTAATAGCATTCCCCGTTGTCCCTAGTGATGGACGTCACATTTCTAAGAAGTTAATCTTGAGCGACCTGCCTGGGGTGACTGTAGCATACTTACAATGTAAAAAGGAGCACGGTGAAATTTCCTCAGTGCTTAAAAAAAGAGCATCAATACTTTTGAATGGCCACTTAAAATACTTTATTGAACTTTCTCCAAAGTGGTAATAGTGTGTGTTTTATTTATTTTCTGTCAAGGCACAGCTGTATCTACGTTCCGAAGCACCGCTCTTATTCAAAACCTTGACACAAACACCCTCCTGTGTTGAAAACGCTTGTTTTCATATTTCTATAGTGATTTAACTAGTCTGAGGTCTACTGGGGGTTGGGGGTCTGAATCACTTTGTAAAACAATGGAGTTTACCTCTTTGTTCTTTTTGTGTGTGTGTGTGTGTGTGTGTGTGTGTGTGTGTGTGTGTGTGTGTGTGTGTGTGTGTGTGTGTGTGTGTGTGTGTGTGTGTGTGTGTGTGTGTGTGTGTGTGTGTGTGTGTGTGTGTGTGTGTGTGTGTGTGTGTGTGTGTGTGTGTGTGTGTGTGTGCCCATCCGTGTGTATTTGTGTCCATCTGTCTGTGTGTGTCCGTCCGTGTGTGTGTTTGTGTGTGGATCAGTCCTTCGTGCCAAACGGAACACTGGACTCTATTAGTGTCTCTCACTGACCAATCAGGTGGCCCCCTATGGACACACACACCCACACATTCTACCAGACAGACAGAGAGCACTTTAGTTGCACAGTGAGGAACTCTAGTAAAAGAAAAAGGCCCTTCTAAACAGCTTTCAGTGGAGGACGCACACATTCTCTCTCCCAACTTCTAACCCCTACTGTTAGCTAACAACACACCTCAGACAAGAAACAAGAAAATAGGCCTTGACTGTCTGATATGCTGCTGTGCAGTGAAGGGTGTGTTGTGCTGTGTAGTGTGAGTGTGTGTTTGTGTCAAGCTGTGCAGTGTGTGTGTCCTCCACTAAACTCCCCAAACCCCCCAAAAAAATGACGACCTCTCCTCTCTCCTCTCTCTCTGTGTGTTCTGTCCAGGTCATCTTGTTCTTCTTGTTACTGAACACCAAGACAATACCACCTCACGCTGGCTCCCTCTCCTCTCCTCAACCTATCTCTCTGTCTCTCTCTCTCTCCTCTCCTCTCCCTCTCCTCAACCTCTCCTCAACCTCTCTCTCTCTGTCTCTCTCTCTCCTCTCCCTCTCCTCAACCTCTCTCTCTGTCTCTCTCTCTCTCCTCTCCTCTCCCTCTCCTCAACCTATCTCTCTGTCTCTCTCTCTCCTCTCCTCTCCCTCTCCTCAACCTATCTCTCTGTCTCTCTCTCCTCTCCTCTACCTCTCCTCAACCTATCTCTCTGTCTCTCTCTCTCTCCTCTCCTCTCCTCTCCCTCTCCTCAACTCTCTCTCTGTCTCGCTCTCTCTTCTCTCAACCTATCTCTCTGTCTCTCTCTCTCTCCTCTCCCTCTCCTCAACCTATCTCTCTGTCCCTCCTCTCTCTATCCATCTCCCTCTCCTCAACTCTCTCTCTCTCTGTCTCCCACTCTCTCTCCCTCTCCTCTCCCTCTCCCTCTCCTCAACCTCTCTCTCTGTCTCTATCGCTCTCTCTCCTCCCCTCTCCCAACCTCTCTCTCTCTGTCTCTCTCTCTCCTCTCCTCCCTCCTCAACCTCTCTCTCTGTCTCTCTCTCTCCTCTCCCTCTGCTCAACCTCTCTCTCTCTCCTCTCCTCTCCCTCTCCTCAACCTATCTCTCTGTCTCTCTCTCTCTACTCTCCCCCTCCCTCTCCCTCAACCTCTCTCTGTCTCTCTCTCTCCTCCCTCTCCTCAACCTCTCTCTCTCTGTCTCTCTCTCTCCTCTCCCTCTGCTCAACCTATCTCTCTGTCTCTCTCCTCTCCTCTCCCTCTCCTCAACCTCTCTCTCTGTCTCTCTCTCTCTCCTCTCCCTCTCCTCAACCCCACTCTCTCTGTCTCTCTCTCTCCTCTCCTCTCCCTCTCCCTAACCTCTCTCTCTCTATCTCTCTCTC
>NW_025535769.1:20000-65000 GCF_020615455.1 Coregonus clupeaformis | reverse complement strand
TTTTACTAATTTTTCGCACCGGGGCCCGCCGGTGTAACTGCTTACTGACTGTACACTTTAACGTTACTGCATGATTGTAGCGGATTTACTAACGCGTTAGTTGTATTAGCTATGCTGACTATGACGTTACTTGAGCTAATATGGTGACAACGATGTAGACTGTGTGTAGCGGTTTGGCTTGGAAAGGTTTTTTCACCTGGTCACATACAGCACTGTCCACAGGCGAAGGGAAGAGGTGAGAGGAGGAGAGCGCATAGATGCGTCAAGCGATACAAAGTGGCTTCTATGGAAGTGAACTGTGTTTACGTGTGATCAGAGGTGTATTCATTCCGCCGATTCTGTTGAAAAACATTTCTTAAACGGAACAAAACCGGGATAAACATACCTGAATTTTTCCAATAGAAACTCTTGTTTGCAACTGTTGACTAATGATTACACCCTATATCAGCAAGAGGGTGCAAGACGGTATTGAATGTCACTGTCTGTGACCTCAAATCTGTCTCTCGACCTGTGTGCACCTACGTTGTAAACTTTCATTCATAGGCTAGGTTGTAGCAACCTCATGATGGGTATAGGGAAAATGTTAGTATCATGTAGTAGCCTAAACCTATCGCTGTTACATTGAACTGGGTGAATGGAATATGAATGACAGTCATCCAATATGCTGTAATAGAAATAAGGCCATGCTCATTAAAAAAATAAATCTTAAACGGCACTGACCGCTACTGGTGTGGAGACATAACGGATAAAGACAGTAGCTACGTTAGAGGAACTGGGAAGTCAGAAGAACAGAAAATGGCGAAAAGACAGAACAATGAAATGAACAGTCAATGTTGCTGATTAATTCACTGCCTCATCCCAGCACTAACCCCTTTCAACCAGCTACCACACCCACTCTGACTGAAATGGGTTCATTGCCTCCAGTGAAACAGGATCAAAGGCATTAGAGGGAGAGAGGGAGCGAGAGGAAACAGAGAAATAAGACAATGATGTACCACTGGCCTATAGCGTGTACCAAACACTGGCCTATAACGTGTGCCAAACACTGGCCACGTTGCGAAATGGTTAGCTAGTTAGCGGTGCGCGCTAGTAGCGTTTCAATCGGTGACTTCACTCGCTCTGAGAACTTGAAGTAGTTGTTTCTTTTTATTATTTATTATTTATTTTTTTGCAGACGCTTTTATCCAAAGCGACTTACAGTCATGCGTGCATACATTTTTTTTTGTGTGTATGGGTGGTCCCGGGGATCGAACCCACTACCTTGGCGTTACAAGCGCCGTGCTCTACCAGCTGAGCTACAGAGGTAGAGCACGGTTTCCCTTGCTCTGCAAGTGCCGCGGCTTTTGTGGAGCGATAGGTAACAATGCTTCGTGGGAGGCAGTAGTTGATGTGTTCAGAGGGTCTCTGGTTCGAGCCCAGGTTGGGGCGAGGAGAGGGACGGAAGCAAGACTGTTACACGCGTATTCTGCAAGATTCATTGTCCTTTCCAACATTTTTAAAGTAAATGCTGCCTACAGCCCACACGTCTATGCAAAAGACGAACTGTTGTTCAATATTTAGTTTGTCAATAGATTATTGTGATTCTATCTCCTTCCTTGGTATAGGCTCTGAGATTAAATAGTCTATGATGTTGCACTCCAATCACACAACAAAACTGTAGCATACACATACTGTCCAATTTTTTAAATAGTCTATTTACTTTCGAGCATGCTTGGCTATTGAATGAGTGATTTGATAAATGGTAGCCTAATATTTGTTGTGTAGCAAGAATAAACCAGTCATGCCAGAAAAGGAGAGTATGTAATAAAGGAGAGACGTGTCCTTCTGTCACGATCGTCATAAGAGGCAGACCAAGGCGCAGCGTGATATGCGTACATCTTTTAATGAGGTACTTAATACATGAACAACAAAAACAACAAACGATACGTGAAGTCTACAGGTTCACCAACACAAACCTATACAGAACAAGATCCCACAATAAACTAGTGCCAACCGCTGCTACAAGTATGGTTCCCAATCAGAGACAACGAAATCAGCTGCCTCTGATTGGGAAACCACCCTGGCCAACATAGAAATCACGTACTAGAACAAAACATAGAAAATACAACTTAGACAGTACACACCCTGGCTCAATATTAAAGAGTCCCCAGAGCCAGGGGCGTGACAGTACCCCCAAAGGCGCGGACTGCACCCGCCAACCAAACTCAAGAGGGTAGGGCCGGGTGAGCATTCCGCCTCGGAGGCGGATCCGGCTCCGGGCGTGACCACCACTGTCTCGCTACCCCCCGTAGCGCCCCTGGTCTGGTCCCGCTGGCCGGAGCTGGACTGACACCGGTGGAGCAGATTGCTCAGGCTCCGTGTGGAACAGGCACGGCTGTGCCGATCGACTGACGCGTACCACTGGCATGGTGCGGGAGCAGGAACGGGCCGGACCGTGCTGACGCCAGCACCCCTGGCTTGGGTGCGGGAGCAGGAACGGGCCGACCGTGACGACGCACGCACCCCTGGCTTGGTGCGGGGAGCAGGAACGGGCCGGACCGGGCTGATGACGCGAACCACTGGCTTGGTGCGGGAGCAGGAACGGGCCGGACCGGTCTGACGACGCGCACCACTGGCTTGGTGCGGGAACAGGAACGGCCGGACCGGGTTGACGACGCGCACCCCTGGCTTTGTGCGGGAGCAGGAACGGGCCGGACCGGGTGACGACGCCCGCACCACTGGCTTGGTGCGGGAGCAGAACGGGCCGGACCGGCTGACGCCGCGCACCACTGGCTTGGTGCGGGAGCAGGAACAGGCCGGACCGGCTGGCGACGCCGCACCACTGGCTTGGTGCGGGAGCAGGAACAGGCCGGACCGGCTGGCGCGCGCACCACTGGCTTGGTGCTGGGAGCAGGAATGGGCCGGACCGGGCTGACGACGCGCACCACTGGCTTGGTGCGGGAGCAGGAACAGGCCGGACCGGGCTGTGGAGACGGACTGGAGGTCTGGAGCGAAGAGCTGACACAACCCGTCCTGGCTGAATGCCTATTTCTACACACTCTGTGTGAGGCATCAGCACAGGACGTACAGGGCTGTGCACTCGTACTGGCACTACAGCACGTGGCACTGGCGCAGGATATCCGGGACCGAGGAGGGGTACTGGAGGCCACGAGCGTTGAGCCGGCACACTCCATCCTGGCTGCATGTCCACCTTAGCACGACACGTGCGTGGTGCTAGCACAGGACGTACAGGACTGTGCCGGACCACTACGCGGCACAGTACGCAGCTCCGCATAACTCGGAACCTGCCCAGTCTCACACTGCCTAGCCTGAGACGGGAGTTGGCTCTGCTCTACCTCTAGGCTCCGCCAACCTCCCTTCCAGCCCCCAAACCTGGTGGCCTCTCTCCTAATCCGCCGATACGTCCTGTAGCTGCCTCTCCAGCATCCCTATGCCGTGTGCCCCCCCCAAAAAAATTATTGGGGTTGCCTCTCGCCTGTCCGACGCGGCACGGTTGGCGCCGAACCTCCTCTCGAGGCTTAACTTTTGCCCATGGCCCTCTGCCCGCGAACATGTCCTCCCACGACCACCATTCGCCACCTGGGACATCGCCAACTTCTCCAGTTCCTTACCCGGCGTTTGCTCCTGAACACGCTGCTTGGTCCTTCTTTGGTGGGATCTTCTGTCACGATCGTCATAAGAGGCAGACCAAGGCGCAGCGTGATATGCGTACATCTTTTAATGAGTACTTAATACATGAACAACAAAACGATACGTGAAGTCTACAGGTTCACCAACACAAACCTATACAGAACAAGATCCCACAATAAACTAGTGCCAACCGGCTGCTTAGTATGGTTCCCAATCAGAGACAAAGAATCAGCTGCCTCTGATTGGGAACCACCCTTGCCAACATAGAAAACACAGAACTAGAACGAAACATAGAAAAGACAACTAAGACACTACACACCCTGGCTCAACATTAAAGAGTACCCAGAGCCAGGGCGTGACACCTTCAATATGATCAGGATCCAGACCTACAGTATATAATAAAGGAGAGACGTGTCCTGCAATATGATCAGGATCCAGACCTACAGTATATAATAAAGGAGATACGTGTCCTGCAATATGATCAGGATCCAGACCTACAGTATATAATAAAGGAGAGACGTGTCCTGCAATATGATCAGGATCCAGACCTACAGTATATAATAAAGGAGAGACGTGTCCTGCAATATGATCAGGATCCAGACCTACAGTATATAATAAAGGAGAGACGGTGTCCTGCAATATGATCAGGATCCAGACCTACAGTATATAATAAAGAAGAGACGTGTCCTGCAATATGATCAGGATCCAGACCTACAGTATATAATAAAGGAGAGACGTGTCCTGCAATATGATCAGGATCCAGACCTACAGTATATAATAAAGGATAGACGTGTCCTGCAATATGATCAGGATCCAGACCTACAGTATATAATAAAGGAGAGACGTGTCCTGCAATATGATCAGGATCCAGACCTACAGTATATAATAAAGGAGAGACGGTGTCCTGCAATATGATCAGGATCCAGACCTACAGTATATAATAAAGGAGAGACGTGTCCTGCAATATGATCAGGATCCAGACCTACAGTATATAATAAAGGAGAGACAGTGTCCTGTAATATGATCAGGATTCAGACCTACAGTATATAATAAAGGAGAGACGTGTCCTGTAATATGATCAGGATTCAGACCTACAGTATATAATAAAGGAGAGACGTGTCCTGCAATATGATCAGGATTCAGACCTACAGTATATAATAAAGGAGAGACGTGTCCTGCAATATGATCAGGATCCAGACCTACAGTATATAATAAAGGAGAGACGTGTCCTGCAATATGATCAGGATCCAGATTTCTATCCCGATTGCTCAGTTTGGCCAGGCGGACAGCTCTAGGAAGAATCTTGGTGGTTCCAAACTTCTGATGAAATGATAGAGTCCACTTTGTTCTTGGGGACATTCAGTGCTGCAGAAATGTTTTGGGTACCCTTCCCCAGATCTGTGCCTGGACACAATCCCTGTCTCGGGAGCTCTATGGACAATTCCTTCGACCTCATGGTTAGTTTTTGCTCTGACATGCACTGTCAATTGTGGGACCTTATATAGACAGGTGTGGCATTCCAAATCATGTCCAATAAATGAATTTACCACAGGTGGACTCCAATCGAGTTGTAGAAACACCTCAAGGATGATCAATGAAAACAGGATGTACCTGTTCTCAATTTCGAGTTGCATAGAAAATGTTCTGAATACTTATGTATATACATTTATACATTTTTAACTAACATTTCTAAAAACCTGTTTTCGCTTCATCATTATGGGGTATTGTGTGTAGATTGCTGAGATTTTTTTTTTTTTTAATCCATTTTAGAATAAGGCTGTAACGTAACAACATGTGGAAAAAGTGAAGGAGTTTGAATACTTTCCAAATGCAACGGGTATATGTAAAGTATATGGTAAGATATTCTATTGGGAAATTACAAGTAGTAGAATTCCATAGAGGGCACATTGGTCTGACAGTACAAAACTCCTCTTTTAGCCACACTGACGATCACTCCCATGACGTACTGGTGTACATATGATATGGGATCCCATTGAGAATACTGTAGAATTCGTAAAACACACTCACACAAAAATAAATATGCTTATGTACACACACACACACACACACACAGATTTTTACACAGGTTTACACACACACACTCCCCCTCCTCCAGTGGTGTTAAAGTGTCATGGGCATTTACAGCAGAGCATAGGAGACTACCCAGGAGGCTTTGCAGCATCTTATCCCTGTCGCTCCACGCCACGGTTTTCAGTTATCCCATCCTCAATGACACCCGCTGCAACTTTATTCACACACACACATACACACTCTTGTGCACACACACACACACACACACACACTCTCTCGCACACACAAATGCATGCGCATACACTGTCTCTCTCACACGCTTGTTTACATTCAGAGAAAAGGTTATTCATTCTGATTCCTGTATATTGGTGATCTCTCTCAGAGTAAAGGTTATTCATTCTGTTTCCTGTATATTGGTGATCTCTCTCAGAGAAAATGTTATTCATTCTGTTTCCTGTATATTGGTGATCTCTCTCAGAGAAAAGGTTATTAATTCTGTTTCTGTATATTGGTGATCTCTCTCAGAGAAAGGTTATTCATTCTGTTTCCTGTATATTGGGATCTCTCTCAGAGAAAAGGTTGTGTCATCTGGTTTCCATATTGGGTGATCTCTCTCAGGAGAAAAGGTTATTCATTCTGTTTCCTGTATATTGGGGATCTCTCTCAGAGAAAAGGTTATTCATTCTGTTTCCTGTATATTGGGGATCTCTCTACAGAGAAAAGGTTATTCATTCTGTTTCCTGTATATTGGGGATCTCTCTCAGAGAAAATTTTATTCATTCTGTTTCCTGTATATTGGGATCTCTCTCAGAGAAAAGGTTATTCATTCTGTTTCCTGTATATTGGGGATCTCTCTCAGAGTAAAGGTTATTCATTCTGTTTCCTGTATATTGGTGATCTCTCTCAGAGTAAAAGTTATTCATTCTGTTTCCTGTATATTGCGGATCTCTCTCAGAGAAAAGGTTATTCATTCTGTTTCCTGTATATTGGTGATCTCTCTCAGAGTAAAGGTTATTCATTCTGTTTCCTGTATATTGGTGATCTCTCTCAGAGAAAAGGTTATTCATTCTGTTTCCTGTATATTGGTGATCTCTATCAGAGAAAAGGTTATTCATTCTGTTTCCTGTATATTGGGGATCTCTCTCAGAGAAAATGTTATTCATTCTGTTTCCTGTATATTGGGAATCTCTCTCAGAGAAAAGGTTATTCATTCTGTTTTCTGTATATTGGGGATCTCTCTCAGAGAAAAGGTTATTCATTCTGTTTCCTGTATATTGGGGATCTCTCTCAGAGAAAATGTTATTCATTCTGTTTCCTGTATATTGGGGATCTCTCTCAAAGAAAAGGTTATTCATTCTGTTTCCTGTATATTGGTGATCTCTCTCAGAGAAAAGGTTATTCATTCTGTTTCCTGTATATTGGGGATCTCTCTCAGAGAAAAGGTTATTCATTCTGTTTCCTGTATATTGGGGATCTCTCTCAGAGAAAAGGTTATTCATTCTGTTTCCTGTATATTGGGGATCTCTCTCAGAGAAAAGGTTATTCATTCTATTTCCTGTATATTGGGGATCTCTCTCAGAGAAAAGGTTATTCATTCTGTTTCCTGTATATTGGTGATCTCTCTCAGAGAAAAGGTTATTCATTCTGTTTCCTGTATATTGGTGATCTCTCTCAGAGAAAAGGTTATTCATTCTGTTTCCTGTATATTGGTGATCTCTCTCAGAGAAAAGGTTATTCATTCTGTTTCCTGTATATTGGGGATCTCTCTCAGAGAAAAGGTTATTCATTCTGTTTCCTGTATATTGGTGATCTCTCTCAGAGAAAATGTTATTCATTCTGTTTCCTGTATATTGGGGATCTCTCTCAGAGAAAAGGTTATTCATTCTGTTTCCTGTATATTGGTGATCTCTCTCAGAGAAAATGTTATTCATTCTGTTTCCTGTATATTGGTGATCTCTCTCAGAGAAAAGGTTATTCATTCTGTTTCCTGTATATTGGTGATCTCTCTCAGAGAAAAGGTTATTCATTCTGTTTCCTGTATATTGGTGATCTCTCTCAGAGAAAAGGTTATTCATTCTGTTTCCTGTATATTGGTGATCTCTCTCAGAGAAAAGGTTATTCATTCTGTTTCCTGTATATTGGGGATCTCTCTCAGAGAAAAGGTTATTCATTCTGTTTCCTGTATATTGGGGATCTCTCTCAGAGAAAATGTTATTCATTCTGTTTCCTGTATATTGGTGATCTCTCTCAGAGAAAAGGTTATTCATTCTGTTTCCTGTATATTGGTGATCTCTCTCAGAGAAAATGTTATTCATTCTGTTTCCTGTATATTGGGGATCTCTCTCAAAGAAAAGGTTATTCATTCTGTTTCCTGTATATTGGGGATCTCTCTCAGAGAAAAGGTTATTCATTCTGTTTCCTGTATATTGGTGATCTCTCTCAGAGAAAAGGTTATTCATTCTGTTTCCTGTATATTGGGGATCTCTCTCAGAGAAAAGGTTATTCATTCTGTTTCCTGTATATTGGTGATCTCTCTCAGAGAAAAGGTTATTCATTCTGTTTCCTGTATATTGGGGATCTCTCTCAGAGAAAAGGTTATTCATTCTGTTTCCTGTATATTGGGGATCTCTCTCAGAGAAAAGGTTATTCATTCTGTTTCCTGTATATTGGTGATCTCTCTCAGAGAAAAGGTTATTCATTCTGTTTCCTGTATATTGGGGATCTCTCTCAGAGAAAAGGTTATTCATTCTGTTTCCTGTATATTGGTGATCTCTCTCAGAGAAAAGGTTATTCATTCTGTTTCCTGTATATTGGTGATCTCTCTCAGAGAAAAGGTTATTCATTCTGTTTCCTGTATATTGGGGATCTCTCTCAGAGAAAAGGTTATTCATTCTGTTTCCTGTATATTGGGATCTCTCTCAGAGAAAAGGTTATTCATTCTGTTTCCTGTATATTGGTGATCTCTCTCAGAGAAAATGTTATTCATTCTGTTTCCTGTATATTGGGGATCTCTCTCAGAGAAAAGGTTATTCATTCTGTTTCCTGTATATTGGTGATCTCTCTCAGAGAAAATGTTATTCATTCTGTTTCCTGTATATTGGTGATCTCTCTCAGAGAAAAGGTTATTCATTCTGTTTCCTGTATATTGGGGATCTCTCTCAGAGAAAAGGTTATTCATTCTGTTTCCTGTATATTGGGGATCTCTCTCAGAGAAAATGTTATTCATTCTGTTTCCTGTATATTGGGGATCTCTCTCAAAGAAAAGGTTATTCATTCTGTTTCCTGTATATTGGTGATCTCTCTCAGAGAAAAGGTTATTCATTCTGTTTCCTGTATATTGGTGATCTCTCTCAGAGAAAAGGTTATTCATTCTGTTTCCTGTATATTGGTGATCTCTCTCAGAGAAAAGGTTATTCATTCTGTTTCCTGTATATTGGTGATCTCTCTCAGAGAAAAGGTTATTCATTCTGTTTCCTGTATATTGGGGATCTCTCTCAGAGAAAAGGTTATTCATTCTGTTTCCTGTATATTGGGGATCTCTCTCAAAGAAAAGGTTATTCATTCTGTTTCCTGTATATTGGTGATCTCTCTCAGAGAAAATGTTATTCATTCTGTTTCCTGTATATTGGGGATCTCTCTCAGAGAAAAGGTTATTCATTCTGTTTCCTGTATATTGGTGATCTCTCTCAGAGAAAAAGGTTATTCATTCTGTTTCCTGTATATTGGTGATCTCTCTCAGAGAAAAGGTTATTCATTCTGTTTCCTGTATATTGGGGATCTCTCTCAGAGAAAAGGTTATTCATTCTGTTTCCTGTATATTGGTGATCTCTCTCAGAGAGAAAGGGTTATTCATTCTGTTTCCTGTATATTGGGGATCTCTCTCAGAGAAAAGGTTATTCATTCTGTTTCCTGTATATTGGTGATCTCTCTCAGAGAAAAGGTTATTCATTATGTTTCCTGTATATTGGTGATCTCTCTCAGAGAAAAGGTTATTCATTCTGTTTCCTGTATATTGGTGATCTCTCTCAGAGAAAAGGTTATTCATTCTGTTTCCTGTATATTGGGGATCTCTCTCAGAGAAAAGGTTATTCATTCTGTTTCCTGTATATTGGTGATCTCTCTCAGAGAAAATGTTATTCATTCTGTTTCCTGTATATTGGGGATCTCTCTCAGAGAAAAGGTTATTCATTCTGTTTCCTGTATATTGGTGATCTCTCTCAGAGAAAATGTTATTCATTCTGTTTCCTGTATATTGGTGATCTCTCTCAGAGAAAAGGTTATTCATTCTGTTTCCTGTATATTGGTGATCTCTCTCAGAGAAAAGGTTATTCATTCTGTTTCCTGTATATTGGTGATCTCTCTCAGAGAAAAGGTTATTCATTCTGTTTCCTGTATATTGGTGATCTCTCTCAGAGAAAAGGTTATTCATTCTGTTTCCTGTATATTGGGGATCTCTCTCAGAGAAAAGGTTATTCATTCTGTTTAATGTATATTGGTGATCTCTCTCAGAGAAAATGTTATTCATTCTGTTTCCTGTATATTGGTGATCTCTCTCAGAGAAAAGGTTATTCATTCTGTTTCCTGTATATTGGTGATCTCTCTCAGAGAAAATGTTATTCATTCTGTTTCCTGTATATTGGGGATCTCTCTCAGAGAAAAGGTTATTCATTCTGTTTCCTGTATATTGGTGATCTCTCTCAGAGAAAAGGTTATTCATTCTGTTTCCTGTATATTGGTGATCTCTCTCAGAGAAAAGGTTATTCATTCTGTTTCCTGTATATTGGGGATCTCTCTCAGAGAAAAGGTTATTCATTCTGTTTCCTGTATATTGGTGATCTCTCTCAGAGAAAAGGTTATTCATTCTGTTTCCTGTATATTGGTGATCTCTCTCAGAGAAAAGGTTATTCATTCTGTTTCCTGTATATTGGGGATCTCTCTCAGAGAAAAGGTTATTCATTCTGTTTCCTGTATATTGGGGATCTCTCTCAGAGAAAATGTTATTCATTCTGTTTCCTGTATATTGGGGATCTCTCTCAAAGAAAAGGTTATTCATTCTGTTTCCTGTATATTGGTGATCTCTCTCAGAGAAAAGGTTATTCATTCTGTTTCCTGTATATTGGTGATCTCTCTCAGAGAAAAGGTTATTCATTCTGTTTCCTGTATATTGGGGATCTCTCTCAGAGAAAAGGTTATTCATTCTGTTTCCTGTATATTGGGATCTCTCTCAGAGAAAATGTTATTCATTCTGTTTCCTGTATATTGGGGATCTCTCTCAAAGAAAATGTTATTCATTCTGTTTCCTGTATATTGGTGATCTCTCTCAGAGAAAAGGTTATTCATTCTGTTTCCTGTATATTGGTGATCTCTCTCAGAGAAAAGGTTATTCATTCTGTTTCCTGTATATTGGGGATCTCTCTCAGAGAAAAGGTTATTCATTCTGTTTCCTGTATATTGGGGATCTCTCTCAGAGAAAAGGTTATTCATTCTGTTTCCTGTATATTGGGGATCTCTCTCAGAGAAAATGTTATTCATTCTGTTTCCTGTATATTGGGGATCTCTCTCAGAGAAAAGGTTATTCATTCTGTTTCCTGTATATTGGTGATCTCTCTCAGAGAAAAGGTTATTCATTCTGTTTCCTGTATATTGGTGATCTCTCTCAGAGAAAAGGTTATTCATTCTGTTTCCTGTATATTGGTGATCTCTCTCAGAGAAAAGGTTATTCATTCTGTTTCCTGTATATTGGTGATCTCTCTCAGAGAAAAGGTTATTCATTCTGTTTCCTGTATATTGGGATCTCTCTCAGAGAAAAGGTTATTCATTCTGTTTCCTGTATATTGGTGATCTCTCTCAGAGAAAAGGTTATTCATTCTGTTTCCTGTATATTGGTGATCTCTCTCAGAGAAAGGGTTATTCATTCTGTTTCCTGTATATTGGGGATCTCTCTCAGAGAAAAGGTTATTCATTCTGTTTCCTGTATATTGGTGATCTCTCTCAGAGAAAAGGTTATTCATTCTGTTTCCTTTATATTGGTGATCTCTCTCAGAGAAAAGGTTATTCATTCTGTTTCCTGTATATTGGTGATCTCTCTCAGAGAAAAGGTTATTCATTCTGTTTCCTGTATATTGGGGATCTCTCTCAGAGAAAAGGTTATTCATTCTGTTTCCTGTATATTGGGGATCTCTCTCAGAGAAAATGTTATTCATTCTGTTTCCTGTATATTGGTGATCTCTCTCAGAGAAAAGGTTATTCATTCTGTTTCCTGTATATTGGTGATCTCTCTCAGAGAAAAGGTTATTCATTCTGTTTCCTGTATATTGGGGATCTCTCTCAGAGAAAAGGTTATTCATTCTGTTTCCTGTATATTGGTGATCTCTCTCAGAGAAAAGGTTATTCATTCTGTTTCCTGTATATTGGGGATCTCTCTCAGAGAAAAGGTTATTCATTCTGTTTCCTGTATATTGGGGATCTCTCTCAGAGAAAAGGTTATTCATTCTGTTTCCTGTATATTGGTGATCTCTCTCAGAGAAAAGGTTATTCATTCTGTTTCCTGTATATTGGGATCTCTCTCAGAGAAAAGGTTATTCATTCTGTTTCCTGTATATTGGGGATCTCTCTCAGAAAAGGTTATTCATTCTGTTTCCTGTATATTGGGGATCTCTCTCAGAGAAAAGGTTATTCATTCTGTTTCCTGTATATTGGTGATCTCTCTCAGAGTATTCTTCTTTTCGTTGCAAAAAGGTTATTCATTCTGTTTCCTGTATATTGGGGATCTCTCTCAGAGAAAAGGTTATTCATTCTGTTTCCTGTATATTGGTGATCTCTCTCAGAGAAAAGGTTATTCATTCTGTTTCCTGTATATTGGTGATCTCTCTCAGAGAAAAGGTTATTCATTCTGTTTCCTGTATATTGGGGATCTCTCTCAGAGAAAAGGTTATTCATTCTGTTTCCTGTATATTGGTGATCTCTCTCAGAGAAAAGGTTATTCATTCTGTTTCCTGTATATTGGTGATCTCTCTCAGAGAAAAGGTTATTCATTCTGTTTCCTGTATATTGGGGATCTCTCTCAGAGAAAAGGTTATTCATTCTGTTTCCTGTATATTGGTGATCTCTCTCAGAGAAAATGTTATTCATTCTGTTTCCTGTATATTGGGGATCTCTCTCAAAGAAAAGGTTATTCATTCTGTTTCCTGTATATTGGGGATCTCTCTCAGAGAAAAGGTTATTCATTCTGTTTCCTGTATATTGGGGATCTCTCTCAGAGAAAAGGTTATTCATTCTGTTTCCTGTATATTGGGGATCTCTCTCAGAGAAAAGGTTATTCATTCTGTTTCCTGTATATTGGTGATCTCTCTCAGAGAAAAGGTTATTCATTCTGTTTCCTGTATATTGGGGATCTCTCTCAGAGAAAATGTTATTCATTCTGTTTCCTGTATATTGGGGATCTCTCTCAGAGAAAAGGTTATTCATTCTGTTTCCTGTATATTGGGGATCTCTCTCAGAGAAAATGTTATTCATTCTGTTTCCTGTATATTGGGGATCTCTCTCAGAGAAAAGGTTATTCATTCTGTTTCCTGTATATTGGTGATCTCTCTCAGAGAAAAGGTTATTCATTTTGTTTCCTGTATATTGGGTGATCTCTCTCAGAGAAAAGGTTATTCATTCTGTTTCCTGTATATTGGTGATCTCTCTCAGAGAAAAGGTTATTCATTCTGTTTCCTGTATATTGGGGATCTCTCTCAGAGAAAAGGTTATTCATTCTGTTTCCTGTATATTGGTGATCTCTCTCAGAGAAAATGTTATTCATTCTGTTTCCTGTATATTGGGGATCTCTCTCAGAGAAAAGGTTATTCATTCTGTTTCCTGTATATTGGTGATCTCTCTCAGAGAAAATGTTATTCATTCTGTTTCCTGTATATTGGGGATCTCTCTCAGAGAAAAAGGTTATTCATTCTGTTTCCTGTATATTGGTGATCTCTCTCAGAGAAAAGGTTATTCATTCTGTTTCCTGTATATTGGTGATCTCTCTCAGAGAAAAGGTTATTCATTCTGTTTCCTGTATATTGGTGATCTCTCTCAGAGAAAAGGTTATTCATTCTGTTTCCTGTATATTGGTGATCTCTCTCAGAGAAAAGGTTATTCATTCTGTTTCCTGTATATTGGTGATCTCTCTCAGAGAAAAGGTTATTCATTCTGTTTCCTGTATATTGGTGATCTCTCTCAGAGAAAAGGTTATTCATTCTGTTTCCTGTATATTGGTGATCTCTCTCCAGAGAAAAGGTTATTCATTCTGTTTCCTGTATATTGGTGATCTCTCTCAGAGAAAAGGTTATTCATTCTGTTTCCTGTATATTGGGATCTCTCTCAGAGAAAAGGTTATTCATTCTGTTTCCTGTATATTGGTGATCTCTCTCAGAGAAAAGGTTATTCATTCTGTTTCCTGTATATTGGGGATCTCTCTCAGAGAAAAGGTTATTCATTCTGTTTCCTGTATATTGGGGATCTCTCTCAGAGAAAAGGTTATTCATTCTGTTTCCTGTATATTGGGGATCTCTCTCAGAGAAAAGGTTATTCATTCTGTTTCCTGTATATTGGGGATCTCTCTCAGAGAAAAGGTTATTCATTCTGTTTCCTGTATATTGGTGATCTCTCTCAGAGAAAAGGTTATTCATTCTGTTTCCTGTATATTGGGGATCTCTCTCAGAGAAAAGGTTATTCATTCTGTTTCCTGTATATTGGGTGATCTCTCTCAGAGAAAAGGTTATTCATTCTGTTTCCTGTATATTGGTGATCTCTCTCAGAGAAAAGGTTATTCATTCTGTTTCCTGTATATTGGGGATCTCTCTCAGAGAAAAGGTTATTCATTCTGTTTCCTGTATATTGGTGATCTCTCTCAGAGAAAAGGTTATTCATTCTGTTTCCTGTATATTGGGGATCTCTCTCAGAGAAAAGGTTATTCATTCTGTTTCCTGTATATTGGGGATCTCTCTCAGAGAAAAGGTTATTCATTCTGTTTCCTGTATATTGGTGATCTCTCTCAGAGAAAAGGTTATTCATTCTGTTTCCTGTATATTGGGGATCTCTCTCAGAGAAAAGGTTATTCATTCTGTTTCCTGTATATTGGTGATCTCTCTCAGAGAAAAGGTTATTCATTCTGTTTCCTGTATATTGGGGATCTCTCTCAGAGAAAAGGTTATTCATTCTGTTTCCTGTATATTGGTGATCTCTCTCAGAGAAAAGGTTATTCATTCTGTTTCCTGTATATTGGGGATCTCTCTCAGAGAAAAGGTTATTCATTCTGTTTCCTGTATATTGGTGATCTCTCTCAGAGAAAATGTTATTCATTCTGTTTCCTGTATATTGGGGATCTCTCTCAGAGAAAAGGTTATTCATTCTGCTTCCTGTATATTGGTGATCTCTCTCAGAGAAAATGTTATTCATTCTGTTTCCTGTATATTGGTGATCTCTCTCAGAGAAAAGGTTATTCATTCTGTTTCCTGTATATTGGGGATCTCTCTCAGAGAAAAGGTTATTCATTCTGTTTCCTGTATATTGGGGATCTCTCTCAGAGAAAATGTTATTCATTCTGTTTCCTGTATATTGGGGATCTCTCTCAGAGAAAAGGTTATTCATTCTGTTTCCTGTATATTGGTGATCTCTCTCAGAGAAAAGGTTATTCATTCTGTTTCCTGTATATTGGGATCTCTCTCAGAGAAAAGGTTATTCATTCTGTTTCCTGTATATTGGGGATCTCTCTCAGAGAAAAGGTTATTCATTCTGTTTCCTGTATATTGGGATCTCTCTCAGAGAAAAGGTTATTCATTCTGTTTCCTGTATATTGGGGATCTCTCTCAGAGAAAATGTTATTCATTCTGTTTCCTGTATATTGGGGATCTCTCTCAGAGAAAAGGTTATTCATTCTGTTTCCTGTATATTGGTGATCTCTCTCAGAGAAAATGTTATTCATTCTGTTTCCTGTATATTGGGGATCTCTCTCAGAGAAAAGGTTATTCATTCTGTTTCCTGTATATTGGTGATCTCTCTCAGAGAAAAGGTTATTCATTCTGTTTCCTGTATATTGGTGATCTCTCTCAGAGAAAAGGTTATTCATTCTGTTTCCTGTATATTGGTGATCTCTCTCAGAGAAAAGGTTATTCATTCTGTTTCCTGTATATTGGGGATCTCTCTCAGAGAAAAGGTTATTCATTCTGTTTCCTGTATATTGGTGATCTCTCTCAGAGAAAAGGTTATTCATTCTGTTTCCTGTATATTGGGGATCTCTCTCAGAGAAAAGGTTATTCATTCTGTTTCCTGTATATTGGTGATCTCTCTCAGAGAAAATGTTATTCATTCTGTTTCCTGTATATTGGTGATCTCTCTCAGAGAAAAGGTTATTCATTCTGTTTCCTGTATATTGGTGATCTCTCTCAGAGAAAAGGTTATTCATTCTGTTTCCTGTATATTGGTGATCTCTCTCAGAGAAAAGGTTATTCATTCTGTTTCCTGTATATTGGTGATCTCTCTCAGAGAAAAGGTTATTCATTCTGTTTCCTGTATATTGGTGATCTCTCTCAGAGAAAAGGTTATTCATTCTGTTTCCTGTATATTGGTGATCTCTCTCAGAGAAAAGGTTATTCATTCTGTTTCCTGTATATTGGGGATCTCTCTCAGAGAAAAGGTTATTCATTCTGTTTACTGTATATTGGTGATCTCTCTCAGAGAAAATGTTATTCATTCTGTTTCCTGTATATTGGTGATCTCTCTCAGAGAAAAGGTTATTCATTCTGTTTCCTGTATATTGGTGATCTCTCTCAGAGAAAATGTTATTCATTCTGTTTCCTGTATATTGGGGATCTCTCTCAAAGAAAAGGTTATTCATTCTGTTTCCTGTATATTGGTGATCTCTCTCAGAGAAAAGGTTATTCATTCTGTTTCCTGTATATTGGGTGATCTCTCTCAGAGAAAGGGTTATTCATTCTGTTTCCTGTATATTGGGGATCTCTCTCAGAGAAAAGGTTATTCATTCTGTTTCCTGTATATTGGTGATCTCTCTCAGAGAAAAGGTTATTCATTCTGTTTCCTGTATATTGGGGATCTCTCTCAGAGAAAAGGTTATTCATTCTGTTTCCTGTATATTGGGGATCTCTCTCAGAGAAAAGGTTATTCATTCTGTTTCCTGTATATTGGTGATCTCTCTCAGAGAAAATGTTATTCATTCTGTTTCCTGTATATTGGGGATCTCTCTCAAAGAAAAGGTTATTCATTCTGTTTCCTGTATATTGGTGATCTCTCTCAGAGAAAAGGTTATTCATTCTGTTTCCTGTATATTGGTGATCTCTCTCAGAGAAAAGGTTATTCATTCTGTTTCCTGTATATTGGGGATCTCTCTCAGAGAAAAGGTTATTCATTCTGTTTCCTGTATATTGGGGATCTCTCTCAGAGAAAAGGTTATTCATTCTGTTTCCTGTATATTGGTGATCTCTCTCAGAGAAAAGGTTATTCATTCTGTTTCCTGTATATTGGTGATCTCTCTCAGAGAAAAGGTTATTCATTCTGTTTCCTGTATATTGGTGATCTCTCTCAGAGAAAAGGTTATTCATTCTGTTTCCTGTATATTGGTGATCTCTCTCAGAGAAAAATGTTATTCATTCTGTTTCCTGTATATTGGGGATCTCTCTCAGAGAAAAGGTTATTCATTCTGTTTCCTGTATATTGGTGATCTCTCTCAGAGAAAATGTTATTCATTCTGTTTCCTGTATATTGGTGATCTCTCTCAGAGAAAAGGTTATTCATTCTGTTTCCTGTATATTGGTGATCTCTCTCAGAGAAAAGGTTATTCATTCTGTTTCCTGTATATTGGTGATCTCTCTCAGAGAAAAGGTTATTCATTCTGTTTCCTGTATATTGGTGATCTCTCTCAGAGAAAAGGTTATTCATTCTGTTTCCTGTATATTGGGGATCTCTCTCAGAGAAAAGGTTATTCATTCTGTTTCCTGTATATTGGTGATCTCTCTCAGAGAAAATGTTATTCATTCTGTTTCCTGTATATTGGTGATCTCTCTCAGAGAAAAGGTTATTCATTCTGTTTCCTGTATATTGGGGATCTCTCTCAGAGAAAATGTTATTCATTCTGTTTCCTGTATATTGGGGATCTCTCTCAGAGAAAAGGTTATTCATTCTGTTTCCTGTATATTGGGGATCTCTCTCAGAGAAAAGGTTATTCATTCTGTTTCCTGTATATTGGTGATCTCTCTCAGAGAAAAGGTTATTCATTCTGTTTCCTGTATATTGGGGATCTCTCTCAGAGAAAAGGTTATTCATTCTGTTTCCTGTATATTGGTGATCTCTCTCAGAGAAAAGGTTATTCATTCTGTTTCCTGTATATTGGGGATCTCTCTCAGAGAAAAGGTTATTCATTCTGTTTCCTGTATATTGGTGATCTCTCTCAGAGAAAAGGTTATTCATTCTGTTTCCTGTATATTGGGGATCTCTCTCAGAGAAAATGTTATTCATTCTGTTTCCTGTATATTGGGGATCTCTCTCAGAGAAAAGGTTATTCATTCTGTTTCCTGTATATTGGTGATCTCTCTCAGAGAAAAGGTTATTCATTCTGTTTCCTGTATATTGGTGATCTCTCTCAGAGAAAAGGTTATTCATTCTGTTTCCTGTATATTGGGGATCTCTCTCAGAGAAAAGGTTATTCATTCTGTTTCCTGTATATTGGTGATCTCTCTCAGAGAAAATGTTATTCATTCTGTTTCCTGTATATTGGGGATCTCTCTCTCAGAGAAAAGGTTATTCATTCTGTTTCCTGTATATTGGTGATCTCTCTCAGAGAAAATGTTATTCATTCTGTTTCCTGTATATTGGTGATCTCTCTCAGAGAAAAGGTTATTCATTCTGTTTCCTGTATATTGGTGATCTCTCTCAGAGAAAAGGTTATTCATTCTGTTTCCTGTATATTGGTGATCTCTCTCAGAGAAAAGGTTATTCATTCTGTTTCCTGTATATTGGTGATCTCTCTCAGAGAAAAGGTTATTCATTCTGTTTCCTGTATATTGGGGATCTCTCTCAGAGAAAAGGTTATTCATTCTGTTTACTGTATATTGGTGATCTCTCTCAGAGAAAAGGTTATTCATTCTGTTTCCTGTATATTGGTGATCTCTCTCAGAGAAAAGGTTATTCATTCTGTTTCCTGTATATTGGTGATCTCTCTCAGAGAAAATGTTATTCATTCTGTTTCCTGTATATTGGGGATCTCTCTCAGAGAAAAGGTTATTCATTCTGTTTCCTGTATATTGGTGATCTCTCTCAGAGAAAAGGTTATTCATTCTGTTTCCTGTATATTGGTGATCTCTCTCAGAGAAAAGGGTTATTCATTCTGTTTCCTGTATATTGGGGATCTCTCTCAGAGAAAAGGTTATTCATTCTGTTTCCTGTATATTGGGTGATCTCTCTCAGAGAAAAGGTTATTCATTCTGTTTCCTGTATATTGGTGATCTCTCTCAGAGAAAAGGTTATTCATTCTGTTTCCTGTATATTGGGGATCTCTCTCAGAGAAAAGGTTATTCATTCTGTTTCCTGTATATTGGGGATCTCTCTCAGAGAAAATGTTATTCATTCTGTTTCCTGTATATTGGGGATCTCTCTCAGGAAAAGGTTATTCATTCTGTTTCCTGTATATTGGTGATCTCTCTCAGAGAAAAGGTTATTCATTCTGTTTCCTGTATATTGGTGATCTCTCTCAGAGAAAAGGTTATTCATTCTGTTTCCTGTATATTGGTGATCTCTCTCAGAGAAAAGGTTATTCATTCTGTTTCCTGTATATTGGGGATCTCTCTCAGAGAAAAGGTTATTCATTCTGTTTCCTGTATATTGGTGATCTCTCTCAGAGAAAATGTTATTCATTCTGTTTCCTGTATATTGGTGATCTCTCTCAGAGAAAAGGTTATTCATTCTGTTTCCTGTATATTGGTGATCTCTCTCAGAGAAAAGGTTATTCATTCTGTTTCCTGTATATTGGTGATCTCTCTCAGAGAAAATGTTATTCATTCTGTTTCCTGTATATTGGGGATCTCTCTCAGAGAAAAGGTTATTCATTCTGTTTCCTGTATATTGGTGATCTCTCTCAGAGAAAATGTTATTCATTCTGTTTCCTGTATATTGGTGATCTCTCTCAGAGAAAAGGTTATTCATTCTGTTTCCTGTATATTGGTGATCTCTCTCAGAGAAAAGGTTATTCATTCTGTTTCCTGTATATTGGTGATCTCTCTCAGAGAAAAGGTTATTCATTCTGTTTCCTGTATATTGGGGATCTCTCTCAGAGAAAAGGTTATTCATTCTGTTTCCTGTATATTGGGGATCTCTCTCAGAGAAAAGGTTATTCATTCTGTTTCCTGTATATTGGTGATCTCTCTCAGAGAAAAGGTTATTCATTCTGTTTCCTGTATATTGGTGATCTCTCTCAGAGAAAAGGTTATTCATTCTGTTTCCTGTATATTGGTGATCTCTCTCAGAGAAAATGTTATTCATTCTGTTTCCTGTATATTGGGGATCTCTCTCAAAGAAAAGGTTATTCATTCTGTTTCCTGTATATTGGTGATCTCTCTCAGAGAAAAGGTTATTCATTCTGTTTCCTGTATATTGGTGATCTCTCTCAGAGAAAAGGGTTATTCATTCTGTTTCCTGTATATTGGGGATCTCTCTCAGAGAAAAGGTTATTCATTCTGTTTCCTGTATATTGGTGATCTCTCTCAGAGAAAAGGTTATTCATTCTGTTTCCTGTATATTGGGGATCTCTCTCAGAGAAAAGGTTATTCATTCTGTTTCCTGTATATTGGGGATCTCTCTCAGAGAAAAGGTTATTCATTCTGTTTCCTGTATATTGGGGATCTCTCTCAGAGAAAATGTTATTCATTCTGTTTCCCTGTATATTGGGGATCTCTCTCGAAGAAAAGGTTATTCATTCTGTTTCCTGTATATTGGTGATCTCTCTCAGAGAAAAGGTTATTCATTCTGTTTCCTGTATATTGGTGAATTTTTTCAGAGAAAAGGTTATTCATTCTGTTTCCTGTATATTGGGGATCTCTCTCAGAGAAAAGGTTATTCATTCTGTTTCCTGTATATTGGGGATCTCTCTCAGAGAAAAGGTTATTCATTCTGTTTCCTGTATATTGGTGATCTCTCTCAGAGAAAAGGTTATTCATTCTGTTTCCTGTATATTGGTGATCTCTCGCAGAGAAAATGTTATTCATTCTGTTTCCTGTATATTGGGGATCTCTCTCAGAGAAAAGGTTATTCATTCTGTTTCCTGTATATTGGTGATCTCTCTCAGAGAAAATTGTTATTCATTCTGTTTCCTGTATATTGGTGATCTCTCTCAGAGAAAAGGTTATTCATTCTGTTTCCTGTATATTGGTGATCTCTCTCAGAGAAAAGGTTATTCATTCTGTTTCCTGTATATTGGGGATCTCTCTCAAAGAAAAGGTTATTCATTCTGTTTCCTGTATATTGGTGATCTCTCTCAGAGAAAAGGTTATTCATTCTGTTTCCTGTATATTGGTGATCTCTCTCAGAGAAAAGGTTATTCATTCTGTTTCCTGTATATTGGGGATCTCTCTCAGAGAAAAGGTTATTCATTCTGTTTAATGTATATTGGTGATCTCTCTCAGAGAAAATGTTATTCATTCTGTTTCCTGTATATTGGTGATCTCTCTCAGAGAAAAGGTTATTCATTCTGTTTCCTGTATATTGGTGATCTCTCTCAGAGAAAATGTTATTCATTCTGTTTCCTGTATATTGGGGATCTCTCTCAAAGAAAAGGTTATTCATTCTGTTTCCTGTATATTGGTGATCTCTCTCAGAGAAAAGGTTATTCATTCTGTTTCCTGTATATTGGTGATCTCTCTCAGAGAAAAGGGTTATTCATTCTGTTTCCTGTATATTGGGGATCTCTCTCAGAGAAAAGGTTATTCATTCTGTTTCCTGTATATTGGTGATCTCTCTCAGAGAAAAGGTTATTCATTCTGTTTCCTGTATATTGGGGATCTCTCTCAGAGAAAAGGTTATTCATTCTGTTTCCTGTATATTGGGGATCTCTCTCAGAGAAAAGGTTATTCATTCTGTTTCCTGTATATTGGGGATCTCTCTCAGAGAAAATGTTATTCATTCTGTTTCCTGTATATTGGGGATCTCTCTCAAAGAAAAGGTTATTCATTCTGTTTCCTGTATATTGGTGATCTCTCTCAGAGAAAAGGTTATTCATTCTGTTTCCTGTATATTGGTGATCTCTCTCAGAGAAAAGGTTATTCATTCTGTTTCCTGTATATTGGGATCTCTCTCAGAGAAAAGGTTATTCATTCTGTTTCCTGTATATTGGGGATCTCTCTCAGAGAAAATGTTATTCATTCTGTTTCCTGTATATTGGGGATCTCTCTCAGAGAAAATGTTATTCATTCTGTTTCCTGTATATTGGTGATCTCTCTCAGAGAAAAGGTTATTCATTCTGTTTCCTGTATATTGGTGATCTCTCTCAGAGAAAAGGTTATTCATTCTGTTTCCTGTATATTGGGGATCTCTCTCAGAGAAAAGGTTATTCATTCTGTTTCCTGTATATTGGGGATCTCTCTCAGAGAAAAGGTTATTCATTCTGTTTCCTGTATATTGGGGATCTCTCTCAGAGAAAAGGTTATTCATTCTGTTTCCTGTATATTGGGGATCTCTCTCAGAGAAAAGGTTATTCATTCTGTTTCCTGTATATTGGTGATCTCTCTCAGAGAAAAGGTTATTCATTCTGTTTCCTGTATATTGGGGATCTCTCTCAGAGAAAAGGTTATTCATTCTGTTTCCTGTATATTGGTGATCTCTCTCAGAGAAATGGTTATTCATTCTGTTTCCTGTATATTGGTGATCTCTCTCAGAGAAAAGGTTATTCATTCTGTTTCCTGTATATTGGTGATCTCTCTCAGAGAAAAGGTTATTCATTCTGTTTCCTGTATATTGGGGATCTCTCTCAAAGAAAAGGTTATTCATTCTGTTTCCTGTATATTGGTGATCTCTCTCAGAGAAAATGTTATTCATTCTGTTTCCTGTATATTGGGGATCTCTCTCAGAGAAAAGGTTATTCATTCTGCTTCCTGTATATTGGTGATCTCTCTCAGATAAAAATGTTATTCATTCTGTTTCCTGTATATTGGTGATCTCTCTCAGAGAAAAGGTTATTCATTCTGTTTCCTGTATATTGGGGATCTCTCTCAGAGAAAAGGTTATTCATTCTGTTTCCTGTATATTGGGGATCTCTCTCGGAGAAAATGTTATTCATTCTGTTTCCTGTATATTGGGGATCTCTCTCAAAGAAAAGGTTATTCATTCTGTTTCCTGTATATTGGTTGATCTCTCTCAGAGAAAAGGTTATTCATTCTGTTTCCTGTATATTGGTGATCTCTCTCAGAGAAAAGGTTATTCATTCTGTTTCCTGTATATTGGGGATCTCTCTCAGAGAAAAGGTTATTCATTCTGTTTCCTGTATATTGGGGATCTCTCTCAGAGAAAAGGTTATTCATTCTGTTTCCTGTATATTGGGGATCTCTCTCTAGAGAAAAGGTTATTCATTCTGTTTCATGTATATTGGTGATCTCTCTCAGAGAAAATGTTATTCATTCTGTTTCCTGTATATTGGTGATCTCTCTCAGAGAAAAGGTTATTCATTCTGTTTCCTGTATATTGGTGATCTCTCTCAGAGAAAATGTTATTCATTCTGTTTCCTGTATATTGGGGATCTCTCTCAAAGAAAAGGTTATTCATTCTGTTTCCTGTATATTGGTGATCTCTCTCAGAGAAAAGGTTATTCATTCTGTTTCCTGTATATTGGTGATCTCTCTCAGAGAAAAGGTTATTCATTCTGTTTCCTGTATATTGGGGATCTCTCTCAGAGAAAAGGTTATTCATTCTGTTTCCTGTATATTGGTGATCTCTCTCAGAGAAAAGGTTATTCATTCTGTTTCCTGTATATTGGGGATCTCTCTCAGAGAAAAGGTTATTCATTCTGTTTCCTGTATATTGGGGATCTCTCTCAGAGAAAAGGTTATTCATTCTGTTTCCTGTATATTGGGGATCTCTCTCAGAGAAAATGTTATTCATTCTGTTTCCTGTATATTGGGGATCTCTCTCAGAGAAAAGGTTATTCATTCTGTTTCCTGTATATTGGTGATCTCTCTCAGAGAAAAGGTTATTCATTCTGTTTCCTGTATATTGGTGATCTCTCTCAGAGAAAAGGTTATTCATTCTGTTTCCTGTATATTGGGGATCTCTCTCAGAGAAAAGGTTATTCATTCTGTTTCCTGTATATTGGGGATCTCTCTCAGAGAAAATGTTATTCATTCTGTTTCCTGTATATTGGGGATCTCTCTCAAAGAAAATGTTATTCATTCTGTTTCCTGTATATTGGTGATCTCTCTCAGAGAAAAGGTTATTCATTCTGTTTCCTGTATATTGGTGATCTCTCTCAGAGAAAAGGTTATTCATTCTGTTTCCTGTATATTGGGGATCTCTCTCAGAGAAAAGGTTATTCATTCTGTTTCCTGTATATTGGGGATCTCTCTCAGAGAAAAGGTTATTCATTCTGTTTCCTGTATATTGGGGATCTCTCTCAGAGAAAATGTTATTCATTCTGTTTCCTGTATATTGGGGATCTCTCTCAAAGAAAAGGTTATTCATTCTGTTTCCTGTATATTGGTGATCTCTCTCAGAGAAAAGGTTATTCATTCTGTTTCCTGTATATTGGGGATCTCTCTCAGAGAAAAGGTTATTCATTCTGTTTCCTGTATATTGGTGATCTCTCTCAGAGAAAAGGTTATTCATTCTGTTTCCTGTATATTGGTGATCTCTCTCAGAGAAAAGGTTATTCATTCTGTTTCCTGTATATTGGGATCTCTCTCAGAGAAAAGGTTATTCATTCTGTTTCCTGTATATTGGGGATCTCTCTCAGAGAAAAGGTTATTCATTCTGTTTCCTGTATATTGGTGATCTCTCTCAGAGAAAAATGTTATTCATTCTGTTTCCTGTATATTGGGGATCTCTCTCAGAGAAAAGGTTATTCATTCTGCTTCCTGTATATTGGTGATCTCTCTCAGAGAAAAGTGTTATTCATTCTGTTTCCTGTATATTGGGTGATCTCTCTCAGAGAAAAGGTTATTCATTCTGTTTCCTGTATATTGGGGATCTCTCTCAGAGAAAAGGTTATTCATTCTGTTTCCTGTATATTGGGGATCTCTCTCGGAGAAAATGTTATTCATTCTGTTTCCTGTATATTGGGGATCTCTCTCAAAGAAAAGGTTATTCATTCTGTTTCCTGTATATTGGTGATCTCTCTCAGAGAAAAGGTTATTCATTCTGTTTCCTGTATATTGGTTATCTCTCTCAGAGAAAAGGTTATTCATTCTGTTTCCTGTATATTGGGGATCTCTCTCAGAGAAAAGGTTATTCATTCTGTTTCCTGTATATTGGGGATCTCTCTCAGAGAAAAGGTTATTCATTCTGTTTCCTGTATATTGGGGATCTCTCTCAGAGAAAATGTTATTCATTCTGTTTCCTGTATATTGGGGATCTCTCTCAGAGAAAAGGTTATTCATTCTGTTTCCTGTATATTGGTGATCTCTCTCAGAGAAAAGGTTATTCATTCTGTTTCCTGTATATTGGGGATCTCTCTCAGAGAAAAGGTTATTCATTCTGTTTCCTGTATATTGGTGATCTCTCTCAGAGAAAAGGTTATTCATTCTGTTTCCTGTATATTGGGGATCTCTCTCAGAGAAAAGGTTATTCATTCTGTTTCCTGTATATTGGTGATCTCTCTCAGAGAAAAGGTTATTCATTCTGTTTCCTGTATATTGGTGATCTCTCTCAGAGAAAAGGTTATTCATTCTGTTTCCTGTATATTGGGGATCTCTCTCAGAGAAAAGGTTATTCATTCTGTTTCCTGTATATTGGGGATCTCTCTCAGAGAAAAGGTTATTCATTCTGTTTCCTGTATATTGGTGATCTCTCTCAGAGAAAATGTTATTCATTCTGTTTCCTGTATATTGGGGATCTCTCTCAGAGAAAAGGTTATTCATTCTGCTTCCTGTATATTGGTGATCTCTCTCAGAGAAAATGTTATTCATTCTGTTTCCTGTATATTGGTGATCTCTCTCAGAGAAAAGGTTATTCATTCTGTTTCCTGTATATTGGTGATCTCTCTCAGAGAAAAGGTTATACATTCTGTTTCCTGTATATTGGTGATCTCTCTCAGAGAAAAGGTTATTCATTCTGTTTCCTGTATATTGGTGATCTCTCTCAGAGAAAAGGTTATTCATTCTGTTTCCTGTATATTGGGGATCTCTCTCAGAGAAAAGGTTATTCATTCTGTTTAATGTATATTGGTGATCTCTCTCAGAGAAAATGTTATTCATTCTGTTTCCTGTATATTGGTGATCTCTCTCAGAGAAAAGGTTATTCATTCTGTTTCCTGTATATTGGTGATCTCTCTCAGAGAAAATGTTATTCATTCTGTTTCCTGTATATTGGGGATCTCTCTCAAAGAAAAGGTTATTCATTCTGTTTCCTGTATATTGGTGATCTCTCTCAGAGAAAAGGTTATTCATTCTGTTTCCTGTATATTGGTGATCTCTCTCAGAGAAAGGGTTATTCATTCTGTTTCCTGTATATTGGGGATCTCTCTCAGAGAAAAGGTTATTCATTCTGTTTCCTGTATATTGGTGATCTCTCTCAGAGAAAAGGTTATTCATTCTGTTTCCTGTATATTGGGGATCTCTCTCAGAGAAAAGGTTATTCATTCTGTTTCCTGTATATTGGGGATCTCTCTCAGAGAAAAGGTTATTCATTCTGTTTCCTGTATATTGGGGATCTCTCTCAGAGAAAATGTTATTCATTCTGTTTCCTGTATATTGGGGATCTCTCTCAAAGAAAAGGTTATTCATTCTGTTTCCTGTATATTGGTGATCTCTCTCAGAGAAAAGGTTATTCATTCTGTTTCCTGTATATTGGTGATCTCTCTCAGAGAAAAGGTTATTCATTCTGTTTCCTGTATATTGGGGATCTCTCTCAGAGAAAAGGTTATTCATTCTGTTTCCTGTATATTGGGGATCTCTCTCAGAGAAAAGGTTATTCATTCTGTTTCCTGTATATTGGTGATCTCTCTCAGAGAAAATGTTATTCATTCTGTTTCCTGTATATTGGTGATCTCTCTCAGAGAAAAGGTTATTCATTCTGTTTCCTGTATATTGGTGATCTCTCTCAGAGAAAAGGTTATTCATTCTGTTTCCTGTATATTGGTGATATCTCGCAGAGAAAATGTTATTCATTCTGTTTCCTGTATATTGGGGATCTCTCTCAGAGAAAAGGTTATTCATTCTGTTTAATGTATATTGGTGATCTCTCTCAGAGAAAATGTTATTCATTCTGTTTCCTGTATATTGGTGATCTCTCTCAGAGAAAAGGTTATTCATTCTGTTTCCTGTATATTGGTGATCTCTCTCAGAGAAAAGGTTATTCATTCTGTTTCCTGTATATTGGTGATCTCTCTCAGAGAAAAGGTTATTCATTCTGTTTCCTGTATATTGGTGATCTCTCTCAGAGAAAAGGTTATTCATTCTGTTTCCTGTATATTGGGGATCTCTCTCAGAGAAAAGGTTATTCATTCTGTTTCCTGTATATTGGTGATCGCTCTCAGAGAAAATGTTATTCATTCTGTTTCCTGTATATTGGTGATCTCTCTCAGAGAAAAGGTTATTCATTCTGTTTCCTGTATATTGGTGATCTCTCTCAGAGAAAATGTTATTCATTCTGTTTCCTGTATATTGGGGATCTCTCTCAGAGAAAAGGTTATTCATTCTGTTTCCTGTATATTGGTGATCTCTCTCAGAGAAAAGGTTATTCATTCTGTTTCCTGTATATTGGTGATCTCTCTCAGAGAAAAGGGTTATTCATTCTGTTTCCTGTATATTGGGGATCTCTCTCAGAGAAAAGGTTATTCATTCTGTTTCCTGTATATTGGTGATCTCTCTCAGAGAAAAGGTTATTCATTCTGTTTCCTGTATATTGGGGATCTCTCTCAGAGAAAAGGTTATTCATTCTGTTTCCTGTATATTGGGGATCTCTCTCAGAGAAAAGGTTATTCATTCTGTTTCCTGTATATTGGGGATCTCTCTCAGAGAAAATGTTATTCATTCTGTTTCCTGTATATTGGTGATCTCTCTCAGAGAAAAGGTTATTCATTCTGTTTCCTGTATATTGGTGATCTCTCTCAGAGAAAAGGTTATTCATTCTGTTTCCTGTATATTGGTGATCTCTCTCAGAGAAAAGGTTATTCATTCTGTTTCCTGTATATTGGGGATCTCTCTCAGAGAAAAGGTTATTCATTCTGTTTCCTGTATATTGGGGATCTCTCTCAGAGAAAAGGTTATTCATTCTGTTTCCTGTATATTGGTGATCTCTCTCAGAGAAAAGGTTATTCATTCTGTTTCCTGTATATTGGTGATCTCTCTCAGAGAAAAGGTTATTCATTCTGTTTCCTGTATATTGGGGATCTCTCTCAGAGAAAAGGTTATTCATTCTGTTTCCTGTATATTGGTGATCTCTCTCAGAGAAAATGTTATTCATTCTGTTTCCTGTATATTGGGGATCTCTCTCAGAGAAAAGGTTATTCATTCTGTTTCCTGTATATTGGTGATCTCTCTCAGAGAAAATGTTATTCATTCTGTTTCCTGTATATTGGGGATCTCTCTCAGAGAAAAGGTTATTCATTCTGTTTCCTGTATATTGGTGATCTCTCTCAGAGAAAAGGTTATTCATTCTGTTTCCTGTATATTGGTGATCTCTCTCAGAGAAAAGGTTATTCATTCTGTTTCCTGTATATTGGGGATCTCTCTCAGAGAAAAGGTTATTCATTCTGTTTCCTGTATATTGGGGATCTCTCTCAGAGAAAAGGTTATTCATTCTGTTTCCTGTATATTGGGGATCTCTCTCAAAGAAAAGGTTATTCATTCTGTTTCCTGTATATTGGTGATCTCTCTCAGAGAAAAGGTTATTCATTCTGTTTCCTGTATATTGGTGATCTCTCTCAGAGAAAAGGTTATTCATTCTGTTTCCTGTATATTGGGGATCTCTCTCAGAGAAAAGGTTATTCATTCTGTTTCCTGTATATTGGGGATCTCTCTCAGAGAAAAGGTTATTCATTCTGTTTCCTGTATATTGGGGATCTCTCTCAGAGAAAATGTTATTCATTCTGTTTCCTGTATATTGGGGATCTCTCTCAGAGAAAAGGTTATTCATTCTGTTTCCTGTATATTGGTGATCTCTCTCAGAGAAAAGGTTATTCATTCTGTTTCCTGTATATTGGTGATCTCTCTCAGAGAAAAGGTTATTCATTCTGTTTCCTGTATATTGGGGATCTCTCTCAGAGAAAAGGTTATTCATTCTGTTTCCTGTATATTGGGGATCTCTCTCAGAGAAAAGGTTATTCATTCTGTTTCCTGTATATTGGGGATCTCTCTCAGAGAAAATGTTATTCATTCTGTTTCCTGTATATTGGGGATCTCTCTCAGAGAAAAGGTTATTCATTCTGTTTCCTGTATATTGGTGATCTCTCTCAGAGAAAAGGTTATTCATTCTGTTTCCTGTATATTGGTGATCTCTCTCAGAGAAAAGGTTATTCATTCTGTTTCCTGTATATTGGGTGATCTCTCTCAGAGAAAAGGTTATTCATTCTGTTTCCTGTATATTGGGGATCTCTCTCAGAGAAAATGTTATTCATTCTGTTTCCTGTATATTGGGTGATCTCTCTCAGAGAAAATGTTATTCATTCTGTTTCCTGTATATTGGGGATCTCTCTCAGAGAAAAGGTTATTCATTCTGTTTCCTGTATATTGGTGATCTCTCTCAGAGAAAAGGTTATTCATTCTGTTTCCTGTATATTGGGATCTCTCTCAGAGAAAAGGTTATTCATTCTGTTTCCTGTATATTGGGGATCTCTCTCAGAGAAAAGGTTATTCATTCTGTTTCCTGTATATTGGTGATCTCTCTCAGAGAAAATGTTATTCATTCTGTTTCCTGTATATTGGTGATCTCTCTCAAAGAAAAGGTTATTCATTCTGTTTCCTGTATATTGGGGATCTCTCTCTAGAGAAAAGGTTATTCATTCTGTTTCCTGTATATTGGGGATCTCTCTCAGAGAAAAGGTTATTCATTCTGTTTCCTGTATATTGGGTGATCTCTCTCAGAGAAAAGGTTATTCATTCTGTTTCCTGTATATTGGTGATCTCTCTCAGAGAAAAGGTTATTCATTCTGTTTCCTGTATATTGGGATCTCTCTCAGAGAAAAGGTTATTCATTCTGTTTCCTGTATATTGGGATCTCTCTCAGAGAAAAGGTTATTCATTCTGTTTCCTGTATATTGGTGATCTCTCTCAGAGAAAAGGTTATTCATTCTGTTTCCTGTATATTGGGGATCTCTCTCAGAGAAAAGGTTATTCATTCTGCTTCCTGTATATTGGTGATCTCTCTCAGAGAAAATGTTATTCATTCTGTTTCCTGTATATTGGGATCTCTCTCAGAGAAAAGGTTATTCATTCTGTTTCCTGTATATTGGGGATCTCTCTCAGAGAAAAGGTTATTCATTCTGTTTCCTGTATATTGGGATCTCTCTCAGAGAAAATGTTATTCATTCTGTTTCCTGTATATTGGGGATCTCTCTCAGAGAAAAGGTTATTCATTCTGTTTCCTGTATATTGGTGATCTCTCTCAGAGAAAAGGTTATTCATTCTGTTTCCTGTATATTGGTGATCTCTCTCAGAGAAAAGGTTATTCATTCTGTTTCCTGTATATTGGGGATCTCTCTCAGAGAAAAGGTTATTCATTCTGTTTCCTGTATATTGGGGATCTCTCTCAGAGAAAAGGTTATTCATTCTGTTTCCTGTATATTGGGGATCTCTCTCAGAGAAAATGTTATTCATTCTGTTTCCTGTATATTGGGGATCTCTCTCAGAGAAAAGGTTATTCATTCTGTTTCCTGTATATTGGGTGATCTCTCTCAGAGAAAAGGTTATTCATTCTGTTTCCTGTATATTGGGGATCTCTCTCAGAGAAAAGGTTATTCATTCTGTTTCCTGTATATTGGGGATCTCTCTCAGAGAAAAGGTTATTCATTCTGTTTCCTGTATATTGGGTGATCTCTCTCAGAGAAAAGGTTATTCATTCTGTTTCCTGTATATTGGTGATCTCTCTCAGAGAAAAGGTTATTCATTCTGTTTCCTGTATATTGGTGATCTCTCTCAGAGAAAAGGTTATTCATTCTGTTTCCTGTATATTGGTGATCTCTCTCAGAGAAAAGGTTATTCATTCTGTTTCCTGTATATTGGGGATCTCTCTCAGAGAAAAGGTTATTCATTCTGTTTCCTGTATATTGGTGATCTCTCTCAGAGAAAATGTTATTCATTCTGTTTCCTGTATATTGGTGATCTCTCTCAGAGAAAAGGTTATTCATTCTGCTTCCTGTATATTGGTGATCTCTCTCAGAGAAAATGTTATTCATTCTGTTTCCTGTATATTGGTGATCTCTCTCAGAGAAAAGGTTATTCATTCTGTTTCCTGTATATTGGTGATCTCTCTCAGAGAAAAGGTTATTCATTCTGTTTCCTGTATATTGGTGATCTCTCTCAGAGAAAAGGTTATTCATTCTGTTTCCTGTATATTGGTGATCTCTCTCAGAGAAAAGGTTATTCATTCTGTTTCCTGTATATTGGGGATCTCTCTCAGAGAAAAGGTTATTCATTCTGTTTAATGTATATTGGTGATCTCTCTCAGAGAAAATGTTATTCATTCTGTTTCCTGTATATTGGTGATCTCTCTCAGAGAAAAGGTTATTCATTCTGTTTCCTGTATATTGGTGATCTCTCTCAGAGAAAATGTTATTCATTCTGTTTCCTGTATATTGGGGATCTCTCTCAAAGAAAAGGTTATTCATTCTGTTTCCTGTATATTGGTGATCTCTCTCAGAGAAAAGGTTATTCATTCTGTTTCCTGTATATTGGTGATCTCTCTCAGAGAAAGGGTTATTCATTCTGTTTCCTGTATATTGGGGATCTCTCTCAGAGAAAAGGTTATTCATTCTGTTTCCTGTATATTGGTGATCTCTCTCAGAGAAAAGGTTATTCATTCTGTTTCCTGTATATTGGGGATCTCTCTCAGAGAAAAGGTTATTCATTCTGTTTCCTGTATATTGGGGATCTCTCTCAGAGAAAAGGTTATTCATTCTGTTTCCTGTATATTGGGGATCTCTCTCAGAGAAAATGTTATTCATTCTGTTTCCTGTATATTGGGGATCTCTCTCGAAGAAAAGGTTATTCATTCTGTTTCCTGTATATTGGTGATCTCTCTCAGAGAAAAGGTTATTCATTCTGTTTCCTGTATATTGGTGATCTCTCTCAGAGAAAAGGTTATTCATTCTGTTTCCTGTATATTGGTGATCTCTCTCAGAGAAAAGGTTATTCATTCTGTTTCCTGTATATTGGGGATCTCTCTCAGAGAAAAGGTTATTCATTCTGTTTCCTGTATATTGGTGATCTCTCTCAGAGAAAATGTTATTCATTCTGTTTCCTGTATATTGGTGATCTCTCTCAGAGAAAAGGTTATTCATTCTGTTTCCTGTATATTGGGGATCTCTCTCAGAGAAAAGGTTATTCATTCTGTTTCCTGTATATTGGGGATCTCTCTCAGAGAAAATGTTATTCATTCTGTTTCCTGTATATTGGGGATCTCTCTCAAAGAAAAGGTTATTCATTCTGTTTCCTGTATATTGGGATCTCTCTCAGAGAAAAGGTTATTCATTCTGTTTCCTGTATATTGGTGATCTCTCTCAGAGAAAAGGTTATTCATTCTGTTTCCTGTATATTGGGGATCTCTCTCAGAGAAAAGGTTATTCATTCTGTTTCCTGTATATTGGGGATCTCTCTCAGAGAAAAGGTTATTCATTCTGTTTCCTGTATATTGGGGATCTCTCTCAGAGAAAATGTTATTCATTCTGTTTCCTGTATATTGGGGATCTCTCTCAGAGAAAAGGTTATTCATTCTGTTTCCTGTATATTGGTGATCTCTCTCAGAGAAAAGGTTATTCATTCTGTTTCCTGTATATTGGGGATCTCTCTCAGAGAAAAGGTTATTCATTCTGTTTCCTGTATATTGGGGATCTCTCTCAGAGAAAAGGTTATTCATTCTGTTTCCTGTATATTGGTGATCTCTCTCAGAGAAAAGGTTATTCATTCTGTTTCCTGTATATTGGTGATCTCTCTCTAGAGAAAAGGTTATTCATTCTGTTTCCTGTATATTGGTGATCTCTCTCAGAGAAAAGGTTATTCATTCTGTTTCCTGTATATTGGGGATCTCTCTCAGAGAAAAGGTTATTCATTCTGTTTCCTGTATATTGGTGATCTCTCTCAGAGAAAATGTTATTCATTCTGTTTCCTGTATATTGGGGATCTCTCTCAGAGAAAAGGTTATTCATTCTGCTTCCTGTATATTGGTGATCTCTCTCAGAGAAAATGTTATTCATTCTGTTTCCTGTATATTGGTGATCTCTCTCAGAGAAAAGGTTATTCATTCTGTTTCCTGTATATTGGTGATCTCTCTCAGAGAAAAGGTTATTCATTCTGTTTCCTGTATATTGGTGATCTCTCTCAGAGAAAAGGTTATTCATTCTGTTTCCTGTATATTGGTGATCTCTCTCAGAGAAAAGGTTATTCATTCTGTTTCCTGTATATTGGGGATCTCTCTCAGAGAAAAGGTTATTCATTCTGTTTAATGTATATTGGTGATCTCTCTCAGAGAAAATGTTATTCATTCTGTTTCCTGTATATTGGTGATCTCTCTCAGAGAAAAGGTTATTCATTCTGTTTCCTGTATATTGGTGATCTCTCTCAGAGAAAATGTTATTCATTCTGTTTCCTGTATATTGGGGATCTCTCTCAAAGAAAAGGTTATTCATTCTGTTTCCTGTATATTGGTGATCTCTCTCAGAGAAAAGGTTATTCATTCTGTTTCCTGTATATTGGTGATCTCTCTCAGAGAAAGGGTTATTCATTCTGTTTCCTGTATATTGGGGATCTCTCTCAGAGAAAAGGTTATTCATTCTGTTTCCTGTATATTGGTGATCTCTCTCAGAGAAAAGGTTATTCATTCTGTTTCCTGTATATTGGTGATCTCTCTCAGAGAAAAGGTTATTCATTCTGTTTCCTGTATATTGGGGATCTCTCTCAGAGAAAAGGTTATTCATTCTGTTTCCTGTATATTGGGGATCTCTCTCAGAGAAAAGGTTATTCATTCTGTTTCCTGTATATTGGGGATCTCTCTCAGAGAAAATGTTATTCATTCTGTTTCCTGTATATTGGGGATCTCTCTCAAAGAAAAGGTTATTCATTCTGTTTCCTGTATATTGGTGATCTCTCTCAGAGAAAAGGTTATTCATTCTGTTTCCTGTATATTGGGGATCTCTCTCAGAGAAAAGGTTATTCATTCTGTTTCCTGTATATTGGTGATCTCTCTCAGAGAAAAGGTTATTCATTCTGTTTCCTGTATATTGGTGATCTCTCTCAGAGAAAAGGTTATTCATTCTGTTTCCTGTATATTGGGGATCTCTCTCAGAGAAAAGGTTATTCATTCTGTTTCCTGTATATTGGTGATCTCTCTCAGAGAAAATGTTATTCATTCTGTTTCCTGTATATTGGGGATCTCTCTCAGAGAAAAGGTTATTCATTCTGCTTCCTGTATATTGGTGATCTCTCTCAGAGAAAATGTTATTCATTCTGTTTCCTGTATATTGGGTGATCTCTCTCAGAGAAAAGGTTATTCATTCTGTTTCCTGTATATTGGTGATCTCTCTCAGAGAAAAGGTTATTCATTCTGTTTCCTGTATATTGGTGATCTCTCTCAGAGAAAAGGTTATTCATTCTGTTTCCTGTATATTGGGATCTCTCTCAGAGAAAAAGGTTATTCATTCTGTTTCCTGTATATTGGGGATCTCTCTCAGAGAAAAGGTTATTCATTCTGTTTCCTGTATATTGGTGATCTCTCTCAGAGAAAAGGTTATTCATTCTGTTTCCTGTATATTGGGGATCTCTCTCAGAGAAAAGGTTATTCATTCTGTTTCCTGTATATTGGTGATCTCTCTCAGAGAAAATGTTATTCATTCTGTTTCCTGTATATTGGGGATCTCTCTCAGAGAAAAGGTTATTCATTCTGCTTCCTGTATATTGGTGATCTCTCTCAGAGAAAATGTTATTCATTCTGTTTCCTGTATATTGGTGATCTCTCTCAGAGAAAAGGTTATTCATTCTGTTTCCTGTATATTGGTGATCTCTCTCAGAGAAAAGGTTATTCATTCTGTTTCCTGTATATTGGGGATCTCTCTCAGAGAAAAGGTTATTCATTCTGTTTCCTGTATATTGGTGATCTCTCTCAGAGAAAATGTTATTCATTCTGTTTCCTGTATATTGGGGATCTCTCTCAGAGAAAAGGTTATTCATTCTGCTTCCTGTATATTGGTGATCTCTCTCAGAGAAAATGTTATTCATTCTGTTTCCTGTATATTGGTGATCTCTCTCAGAGAAAGTGTTATTCATTCTGTTTCCTGTATATTGGTGATCTCTCTCAGAGAAAAGGTTATTCATTCTGCTTCCTGTATATTGGTGATCTCTCTCAGAGAAAATGTTATTCATTCTGTTTCCTGTATATTGGTGATCTCTCTCTAGAGAAAATGTTATTCATTCTGTTTCCTGTATATTGGTGATCTCTCTCAGAGAAAAGGTTATTCATTCTGTTTCCTGTATATTGGTGATCTCTCTCAGAGAAAAGGTTATTCATTCTGTTTCCTGTATATTGGTGATCTCTCTCAGAGAAAAGGTTATTCATTCTGTTTCCTGTATATTGGGTGATCTCTCTCAGAGAAAAGGTTATTCATTCTGTTTCCTGTATATTGGGGATCTCTCTCAGAGAAAAGGTTATTCATTCTGTTTAATGTATATTGGTGATCTCTCTCAGAGAAAATGTTATTCATTCTGTTTCCTGTATATTGGTGATCTCTCTCAGAGAAAAGGTTATTCATTCTGTTTCCTGTATATTGGTGATCTCTCTCAGAGAAAAGGTTATTCATTCTGTTTCCTGTATATTGGGGATCTCTCTCAGAGAAAAGGTTATTCATTCTGTTTCCTGTATATTGGTGATCTCTCTCAGAGAAAAGGTTATTCATTCTGTTTCCTGTATATTGGTGATCTCTCTCAGAGAAAAGGTTATTCATTCTGTTTCCTGTATATTGGGGATCTCTCTCAGAGAAAAGGTTATTCATTCTGTTTCCTGTATATTGGTGATCTCTCTCAGAGAAAAGGTTATTCATTCTGTTTCCTGTATATTGGGGATCTCTCTCAGAGAAAAGGTTATTCATTCTGTTTCCTGTATATTGGGGATCTCTCTCAGAGAAAAGGTTATTCATTCTGTTTCCTGTATATTGGGGATCTCTCTCAGAGAAAATGTTATTCATTCTGTTTCCTGTATATTGGGGATCTCTCTCAGAGAAAAGGTTATTCATTCTGTTTCCTGTATATTGGTGATCTCTCTCAGAGAAAAGGTTATTCATTCTGTTTCCTGTATATTGGTGATCTCTCTCAGAGAAAAGGTTATTCATTCTGTTTCCTGTATATTGGGGATCTCTCTCAGAGAAAAGGTTATTCATTCTGTTTCCTGTATATTGGTGATCTCTCTCAGAGAAAAGGTTATTCATTCTGTTTCCTGTATATTGGGATCTCTCTCAGAGAAAGGTTATTCATTCTGTTTCCTGTATATTGGGGATCTCTCTCAGAGAAAAGGTTATTCATTCTGTTTCCTGTATATTGGTGATCTCTCTCAGAGAAAAGGTTATTCATTCTGTTTCCTGTATATTGGGGATCTCTCTCAGAGAAAAGGTTATTCATTCTGTTTCCTGTATATTGGGGATCTCTCTCAGAGAAAAGGTTATTCATTCTGTTTCCTGTATATTGGGGATCTCTCTCAGAGAAAATGTTATTCATTCTGTTTCCTGTATATTGGGGATCTCTCTCAAAGAAAAGGTTATTCATTCTGTTTCCTGTATATTGGTGATCTCTCTCAGAGAAAAGGTTATTCATTCTGTTTCCTGTATATTGGTGATCTCTCTCAGATAAAAGGTTATTCATTCTGTTTCCTGTATATTGGGTGATCTCTCTCAGAGAAAAGGTTATTCATTCTGTTTCCTGTATATTGGGGATCTCTCTCAGAGAAAAGGTTATTCATTCTGCTTCCTGTATATTGGTGATCTCTCTCAGAGAAAATGTTATTCATTCTGTTTCCTGTATATTGGTGATCTCTCTCAGAGAAAAGGTTATTCATTCTGTTTCCTGTATATTGGGGATCTCTCTCAGAGAAAAGGTTATTCATTCTGTTTCCTGTATATTGGGGATCTCTCTCAGAGAAAATGTTATTCATTCTGTTTCCTGTATATTGGGGATCTCTCTCAGAGAAAAGGTTATTCATTCTGTTTCCTGTATATTGGTGATCTCTCTCAGAGAAAAGGTTATTCATTCTGTTTCCTGTATATTGGTGATCTCTCTCAGAGAAAAGGTTATTCATTCTGTTTCCTGTATATTGGGGATCTCTCTCAGAGAAAAGGTTATTCATTCTGTTTCCTGTATATTGGGGATCTCTCTCAGAGAAAAGGTTATTCATTCTGTTTCCTGTATATTGGGGATCTCTCTCAGAGAAAATGTTATTCATTCTGTTTCCTGTATATTGGGGATCTCTCTCAGAGAAAAGGTTATTCATTCTGTTTCCTGTATATTGGTGATCTCTCTCAGAGAAAAGGTTATTCATTCTGTTTCCTGTATATTGGGGATCTCTCTCAGAGAAAAGGTTATTCATTCTGTTTCCTGTATATTGGTGATCTCTCTCAGAGAAAAGGTTATTCATTCTGTTTCCTGTATATTGGTGATCTCTCTCAGAGAAAAGGTTATTCATTCTGTTTCCTGTATATTGGTGATCTCTCTCAGAGAAAAGGTTATTCATTCTGTTTCCCTGTATATTGGGGATCTCTCTCAGAGAAAAGGTTATTCATTCTGTTTCCTGTATATTGGTGATCTCTCTCAGAGAAAATGTTATTCATTCTGTTTCCTGTATATTGGGGATCTCTCTCAGAGAAAAGGTTATTCATTCTGCTTCCTGTATATTGGTGATCTCTCTCAGAGAAAATGTTATTCATTCTGTTTCCTGTATATTGGTGATCTCTCTCAGAGAAAAGGTTATTCATTCTGTTTCCTGTATATTGGTGATCTCTCTCAGAGAAAAGGTTATTCATTCTGTTTCCTGTATATTGGTGATCTCTCTCAGAGAAAAGGTTATTCATTCTGTTTCCTGTATATTGGTGATCTCTCTCAGAGAAAAGGTTATTCATTCTGTTTCCTGTATATTGGGGATCTCTCTCAGAGAAAAGGTTATTCATTCTGTTTCCTGTATATTGGTGATCTCTCTCAGAGAAAAGGTTATTCATTCTGTTTCCTGTATATTGGGGATCTCTCTCAGAGAAAAGGTTATTCATTCTGTTTCCTGTATATTGGTGATCTCTCTCAGAGAAAATGTTATTCATTCTGTTTCCTGTATATTGGGGATCTCTCTCAGAGAAAAGGTTATTCATTCTGCTTCCTGTATATTGGTGATCTCTCTCAGAGAAAGTGTTATTCATTCTGTTTCCTGTATATTGGTGATCTCTCTCAGAGAAAAGGTTATTCATTCTGTTTCCTGTATATTGGTGATCTCTCTCAGAGAAAAGGTTATTCATTCTGTTTCCTGTATATTGGTGATCTCTCTCAGAGAAAAGGTTATTCATTCTGTTTCCTGTATATTGGTGATCTCTCTCAGAGAAAAGGTTATTCATTCTGTTTCCTGTATATTGGGATCTCTCTCAGAGAAAAGGTTATTCATTCTGTTTAATGTATATTGGTGATCTCTCTCAGAGAAAATGTTATTCATTCTGTTTCCTGTATATTGGTGATCTCTCTCAGAGAAAAGGTTATTCATTCTGTTTCTTGTATATTGGTGATCTCTCTCAGAGAAAAGGTTATTCATTCTGTTTCCTGTATATTGGGGATCTCTCTCAGAGAAAAGGTTATTCATTCTGTTTCCTGTATATTGGTGATCTCTCTCAGAGAAAAGGTTATTCATTCTGTTTCCTGTATATTGGTGATCTCTCTCAGAGAAAGGGTTATTCATTCTGTTTCCTGTATATTGGGGATCTCTCTCAGAGAAAAGGTTATTCATTCTGTTTCCTGTATATTGGTGATCTCTCTCAGAGAAAAGGTTATTCATTCTGTTTCCTGTATATTGGGGATCTCTCTCAGAGAAAAGGTTATTCATTCTGTTTCCTGTATATTGGGGATCTCTCTCAGAGAAAAGGTTATTCATTCTGTTTCCTGTATATTGGGGATCTCTCTCAGAGAAAATGTTATTCATTCTGTTTCCTGTATATTGGGGATCTCTCTCGAAGAAAAGGTTATTCATTCTGTTTCCTGTATATTGGTGATCTCTCTCAGAGAAAAGGTTATTCATTCTGTTTCCTGTATATTGGTGATCTCTCTCAGATAAAAGGTTATTCATTCTGTTTCCTGTATATTGGTGATCTCTCTCAGAGAAAATGTTATTCATTCTGTTTCCTGTATATTGGGGATCTCTCTCAGAGAAAAGGTTATTCATTCTGCTTCCTGTATATTGGTGATCTCTCTCAGAGAAAATGTTATTCATTCTGTTTCCTGTATATTGGTGATCTCTCTCAGAGAAAAGGTTATTCATTCTGTTTCCTGTATATTGGGGATCTCTCTCAGAGAAAAGGTTATTCATTCTGTTTCCTGTATATTGGGGATCTCTCTCAGAGAAAATGTTATTCATTCTGTTTCCTGTATATTGGGGATCTCTCTCAAAGAAAAGGTTATTCATTCTGTTTCCTGTATATTGGTGATCTCTCTCAGAGAAAAGGTTATTCATTCTGTTTCCTGTATATTGGTGATCTCTCTCAGAGAAAAGGTTATTCATTCTGTTTCCTGTATATTGGGGATCTCTCTCAGAGAAAAGGTTATTCATTCTGTTTCCTGTATATTGGGGATCTCTCTCAGAGAAAAGGTTATTCATTCTGTTTCCTGTATATTGGGGATCTCTCTCAGAGAAAATGTTATTCATTCTGTTTCCTGTATATTGGGGATCTCTCTCAAAGAAAAGGTTATTCATTCTGTTTCCTGTATATTGGTGATCTCTCTCAGAGAAAAGGTTATTCATTCTGTTTCCTGTATATTGGGGATCTCTCTCAGAGAAAAGGTTATTCATTCTGTTTCCTGTATATTGGTGATCTCTCTCAGAGAAAAGGTTATTCATTCTGTTTCCTGTATATTGGTGATCTCTCTCAGAGAAAAGGTTATTCATTCTGTTTCCTGTATATTGGTGATCTCTCTCAGAGAAAAGGTTATTCATTCTGTTTCCTGTATATTGGGGATCTCTCTCAGAGAAAAGGTTATTCATTCTGTTTCCTGTATATTGGTGATCTCTCTCAGAGAAAATGTTATTCATTCTGTTTCCTGTATATTGGGGATCTCTCTCAGAGAAAAGGTTATTCATTCTGCTTCCTGTATATTGGTGATCTCTCTCAGAGAAAATGTTATTCATTCTGTTTCCTGTATATTGGTGATCTCTCTCAGAGAAAAGGTTATTCATTCTGTTTCCTGTATATTGGTGATCTCTCTCAGAGAAAAGGTTATTCATTCTGTTTCCTGTATATTGGTGATCTCTCTCAGAGAAAAGGTTATTCATTCTGTTTCCTGTATATTGGTGATCTCTCTCAGAGAAAAGGTTATTCATTCTGTTTCCTGTATATTGGGGATCTCTCTCAGAGAAAAGGTTATTCATTCTGTTTAATGTATATTGGTGATCTCTCTCAGAGAAAATGTTATTCATTCTGTTTCCTGTATATTGGTGATCTCTCTCAGAGAAAAGGTTATTCATTCTGTTTCCTGTATATTGGTGATCTCTCTCAGAGAAAATGTTATTCATTCTGTTTCCTGTATATTGGGGATATCTCAAAGAAAAGGTTATTCATTCTGTTTCCTGTATATTGGTGATCTCTCTCAGAGAAAAGGTTATTCATTCTGTTTCCTGTATATTGGTGATCTCTCTCAGAGAAAGGGTTATTCATTCTGTTTCCTGTATATTGGGGATCTCTCTCAGAGAAAAGGTTATTCATTCTGTTTCCTGTATATTGGTGATCTCTCTCAGAGAAAAGGTTATTCATTCTGTTTCCTGTATATTGGGGATCTCTCTCTAGAGAAAAGGTTATTCATTCTGTTTCCTGTATATTGGGGATCTCTCTCAGAGAAAAGGTTATTCATTCTGTTTCCTGTATATTGGGGATCTCTCTCAGAGAAAATGTTATTCATTCTGTTTCCTGTATATTGGGGATCTCTCTCAGAGAAAAGGTTATTCATTCTGTTTCCTGTATATTGGTGATCTCTCTCAGAGAAAAGGTTATTCATTCTGTTTCCTGTATATTGGGGATCTCTCTCAGAGAAAATGTTATTCATTCTGTTTCCTGTATATTGGGGATCTCTCTCAGAGAAAAGGTTATTCATTCTGTTTCCTGTATATTGGGGATCTCTCTCAGAGAAAAGGTTATTCATTCTGCTTCCTGTATATTGGTGATCTCTCTCAGAGAAAATGTTATTCATTCTGTTTCCTGTATATTGGTGATCTCTCTCAGAGAAAAGGTTATTCATTCTGTTTCCTGTATATTGGTGATCTCTCTCAGAGAAAAGGTTATTCATTCTGTTTTCTGTATATTGGTGATCTCTCGCAGAGAAAATGTTATTCATTCTGTTTCCTGTATATTGGGGATCTCTCTCAGAGAAAAGGTTATTCATTCTGTTTAATGTATATTGGTGATCTCTCTCAGAGAAAATGTTATTCATTCTGTTTCCTGTATATTGGTGATCTCTCTCAGAGAAAAGGTTATTCATTCTGTTTCCTGTATATTGGTGATCTCTCTCAGAGAAAATGTTATTCATTCTGTTTCCTGTATATTGGGGATCTCTCTCAAAGAAAAGGTTATTCATTCTGTTTCCTGTATATTGGTGATCTCTCTCAGAGAAAAGGTTATTCATTCTGTTTCCTGTATATTGGTGATCTCTCTCAGAGAAAAGGTTATTCATTCTGTTTCCTGTATATTGGGGATCTCTCTCAGAGAAAAGGTTATTCATTCTGTTTCCTGTATATTGGGGATCTCTCTCAGAGAAAATGTTATTCATTCTGTTTCCTGTATATTGGGGATCTCTCTCAAAGAAAAGGTTATTCATTCTGTTTCCTGTATATTGGTGATCTCTCTCAGAGAAAAGGTTATTCATTCTGTTTCCTGTATATTGGTGATCTCTCTCAGAGAAAAGGTTATTCATTCTGTTTCCTGTATATTGGGGATCTCTCTCAGAGAAAAGGTTATTCATTCTGTTTCCTGTATATTGGGGATCTCTCTCAGAGAAAAGGTTATTCATTCTGTTTCCTGTATATTGGGGATCTCTCTCAGAGAAAATGTTATTCATTCTGTTTCCTGTATATTGGGGATCTCTCTCAAAGAAAAGGTTATTCATTCTGTTTCCTGTATATTGGTGATCTCTCTCAGAGAAAAGGTTATTCATTCTGTTTCCTGTATATTGGGGATCTCTCTCAGAGAAAAGGTTATTCATTCTGTTTCCTGTATATTGGTGATCTCTCTCAGAGAAAAGGTTATTCATTCTGTTTCCTGTATATTGGTGATCTCTCTCAGAGAAAAGGTTATTCATTCTGTTTCCTGTATATTGGGGATCTCTCTCAGAGAAAAGGTTATTCATTCTGTTTCCTGTATATTGGGGATCTCTCTCAGAGAAAAGGTTATTCATTCTGTTTCCTGTATATTGGTGATCTCTCTCAGAGAAAATGTTATTCATTCTGTTTCCTGTATATTGGGGATCTCTCTCAGAGAAAAGGTTATTCATTCTGCTTCCTGTATATTGGTGATCTCTCTCAGAGAAAATGTTATTCATTCTGTTTCCTGTATATTGGTGATCTCTCTCAGAGAAAAGGTTATTCATTCTGTTTCCTGTATATTGGTGATCTCTCTCAGAGAAAAGGTTATTCATTCTGTTTCCTGTATATTGGTGATCTCTCTCAGAGAAAAGGTTATTCATTCTGTTTCCTGTATATTGGTGATCTCTCTCAGAGAAAAGGTTATTCATTCTGTTTCCTGTATATTGGGGATCTCTCTCAGAGAAAAGGTTATTCATTCTGTTTAATGTATATTGGTGATCTCTCTCAGAGAAAATGTTATTCATTCTGTTTCCTGTATATTGGTGATCTCTCTCAGAGAAAATGTTATTCATTCTGTTTCCTGTATATTTGTGATCTCTCTCAGAGAAAATGTTATTCATTCTGTTTCCTGTATATTGGGGATCTCTCTCAAAGAAAAGGTTATTCATTCTGTTTCCTGTATATTGGTGATCTCTCTCAGAGAAAAGGTTATTCATTCTGTTTCCTGTATATTGGTGATCTCTCTCAGAGAAAGGGTTATTCATTCTGTTTCCTGTATATTGGGATCTCTCTCAGAGAAAAGGTTATTCATTCTGTTTCCTGTATATTGGTGATCTCTCTCAGAGAAAAGGTTATTCATTCTGTTTCCTGTATATTGGGGATCTCTCTCAGAGAAAAGGTTATTCATTCTGTTTCCTGTATATTGGGGATCTCTCTCAGAGAAAAGGTTATTCATTCTGTTTCCTGTATATTGGGGATCTCTCTCAGAGAAAAGGTTATTCATTCTGTTTCCTGTATATTGCGGATCTCTCTCAGAGAAAAGGTTATTCATTCTACTTCCTGTATATTGGTGATCTCTCTCAGAGAAAAGGTTATTCATTCTGTTTCCTGTATATTGGGGATCTCTCTCAGAGAAAATGTTATTCATTCTGTTTCCTGTATATTGGGGATCTCTCTCAGAGAGGGAGAGTAATAGTAAGAATGAAAAAGCTCAATGATAATTTCTCCTTGTAGCTTTTCCCAACGTAGTCTCTTAGAGTGGGAGTGCTGATGTAGGATCAGGTAACCCCCTGTCCATGTCATCTTGTTCATTATGATCTAAAAGACAAAACTGATCCTAGATCAGCACTCCTACTCTGAGGGGCTTGATACATACCGTTCAAAAATTTACATTTACATTTTAGTCATTTAGCAGACGCTCTTATCCAGAGCGACTTACAGTTAGTGAGTGCATACATTTTTCATAATGTCTGATAACCTCCTCCTCCCCTCCCTCCTCCTCCCATCCCTCCTCCCCCTCCCTCCTCCTCCCATCCCTCCTCCCCTCCCTCCTCCCATCCCTTCTCCCCTCCCTCCTCCTCCCATCCCTCCTCCCCTACCTCCTCCCCTCCCTCCCTCCTCCCCTCCCTCCTCCCATCCCTCCTCCCCTCCCTCCTCCCCTCCCTCCTCCCATCCCTCCTCCTCCCCTCCCTCCTCCCATCCCTCCTCCCCTCACTCCTCCTCCTCCCCGCCCTCCTCCCCTCCCTCCTCCCCCTCTGTCCTCTTTTCTTTTCAACCAAACTAAATCAATCTAGTTGAGGAGCAGGCAGCTCTGCCTGAACATGTATTCCCAGCCATTGCAGGTTAGAGAATACCATTAAGGAAATGCAAGGCTTGCATGTGTTCTGAGAAGTGTGTACGGCCCAAAGCCAGTCAGTCTGCATCCCAAATGGCACCCTAATCCTTTTCTAGTGTACTTCTTTTGACAGGGGCGTATAGGAATCTGGTCAAAAAGCAGAGCACTACACTCTTAGAGGGTTCTTTGGCTGTCCCCATAGGATAATCATTTGAAGAACTCTTTTTGGTTCCAGGTAGAACTCTTTGGGGTTCCATGTAGAACCCCTTCCCACAGAGGCTGCCCCAATAGAGGAGTGTGTGAGACGTGTGTGTGTGTAGACGTGTGTGTGTGTAGAGGGGTGTGTGTAGAGGGGTGTGTGTAGAGGGGTGTGTGTAGAGGGGTGTGTGTGTAGAGGGGTGTGTGTAGACGTGTGTGTGTGTAGAGGGGTGTGTGTAGACGTGTGTGTGATTTCCTATGGTCCCACAGTGCCGCCAACAGGCGGCTATAGTCAGTAAAGAAATAGACTTGGGAAGCACAGAGCATGTAGACGTCGCACCACTGTGTGTGTGTGTCTGTGTGTGTGTGTGTGTGTGTATGTGTGTGTGTGTGTG
>NW_025535769.1:7500-12500 GCF_020615455.1 Coregonus clupeaformis | reverse complement strand
GTTTGGGTTAAGGACCTCTGCCAGTCTGCCTCCCTTGACATCCTTGTGCAACACATACACTTCTCCTGTCTCCCGGCGGTGTAGGATCAGCCCCCGCTATGGACACACACACAAACACACACAGAGTCAAATACAACACACACACAAAACCTCCTCCCACCAGTTCACACAGAGTGGGCGGGTAACGCACACACACACAAACACACACATAGACTTAACACATTGGAATAAATAAGCACACACACACACAAACACAGAGAGAGAGAGAGATAATATTTACATAAGTGGGTGAGAAATCCTAGCGGGGTGAGCATGAACCATGTAATTCTGTTTAATGGAATGCCAAAAAAAAGCTCTCTGATGGTTGAATTAATGGAAGCTGGAGAGAGAAGAACTAGGAGGAGAAGGGAAGGGAGGAATAGAGTGAGAGAAAGAGGAGGAGGGAGGGAACCAGAGAACCAGTGCTCTTGTATTGAATAACATAGTACGAGTCCCAAATGGCACACTACCCCCTATATAGTGCACTACTTTTGACCAGGGCCCTGTAGTAGTGCCCTGTATAGGGAATAGGAAGCCATTTGGGACACACCCATAGTTTTATAAGAGCGGGCTCTGTTTTAAAAGGGTCAGTGTTTATATGTAAGGGGTGATTGTTACTGCAATCATGAACTTCAGCCTGCTATCTGCCAGCACTTGACTAATAAGGCCTGTATAATAAGGCCAGGACACACAGGTTGAAAAAGTTCAGGAGAAAAATAAACTCTTCAGCCAACCGCCAACTTCACTCAGAGAGAGGGAGTACTTAATCAAATCAAATCAAATTGTATTTGCCACATGCGACGAATACAACAGGTGTAGACATTACAGTGAAATGCTTACTTACAAGCCCTTTTATTTTTTATTTTAAGTTAAAAAAAAAAAAGCTAATAACTAAAGAGCAGCAGTAAAATAAAATAACAGTAGGGAGGCTGTGTAAAGGGGGGTACCGGTGCAGAGTCAATGTGCGGGGGCACCGGCTAGTAGAGGTAATTGAGGTAATATGTACATGTGGGTAGAGTTAAAGTGACTATGCATAAATAATAAACAGAGTAGCAGCATCGTAAAAGACGGGGGTGGGGGTGGGCGGGTAGTGCAAATAGTCCGGGTAGCAATGATTAGCTGTTCAGGAGTCTTATGGCTTGGGGGTAGAATCTGTTTTGAGGGCCTTCCTCTGACACCGCCTGGTATAGAGGTCCTGGATGCCAGGAAGCTTGGCCCCAGTGATGTACTGGGCCGTACGCACTACCCTCTGGAGTGCCTTGCGGTCGGAGGCCGAGCAGTTGCCATACCAGGCGGTGATGCAACCAGTCAGGATGCTCTCGATGGTGCAGCTGTAGAACTTTTTGAGGATCTGAGGACCCATGCCAAATCTTTTCAGTCTCCTGAGGGGGAATAGGTTTGTCGTGCCCTCTTCACAACTGTCTTGGTGTGTTTGGACAATGATAGTTCGTTGCTGATGTGGACACCAAGGAACTTGAAGCTCTCAACCTGTTCCACTACAGCCCCGTTGATGAGAATGGGGGCGTGCTCAGTCCTCTCTTTTTTTCCTGTAGTCCACAATCATCTCCTTTGTCTTGATCACGTTGAGGGAGAGGTTGTTATCCTGGCACCACATGGCCAGGTCTCGGACCTCCTCCCTATAGGCTGTCTCATCGTTGTCGGTGATCAGGCCTACCACTGTTGTGTCATCAGCAAACTTAATGGTGTTGGAGTCGTGCCTGGCCATGCAGTCATGGGTGAACATGGAGTACATGAGTGGACTGAGCACGCACCCCTGAGGGGCCCCCGTGTTGAGGATCAGCGTGGCAGATGTGTTGTTACCTACCCTTACCACCTGGGGGCGGCCCGTCAGGAAGTCCAGGATCCAGTTGCAGAGGGAGGTGTTTAGTCCCAGGATCCTTAGCTTAGTGATGAGCTTTGAGGGCACTATGGTGTTGAACGCTGAGCTGTAGTCAATGAACAGCATTCTCATGTAGGTGTTCCTCTTGTCCAGGTGGGAAAGGGCAGTGTGGAGTGCAATAGAGATTGCATCATCTGTGGATCTGTTGGGGCGGTATGCAAATTGGAGTGAGTCTAGGGTTTCTAGGATAATGGTGTTGATGTGAGCCATGACCAGCCTTTCAAAGCACTTCATGGCTACAGACGTGAGTGCTAAGGGTTGGTAGTCATTTAGGCATGTTATCTTAGTGTCCTTGGGCACAGGGAATATGGTGGTCTGCTTGAAACATGTTGGTATTACAGACTCAGTCAGGGACATGTTGAAAATGTCAGTGAAGACACTTGCTAGTTGGTCAGCACATGCTCAGAGTACAAGTGTGAATGTTGACCTGCTTAAAAGTCTTACTCACATCGGCTACAGAGAGCATGATCACATGGTAATCCGGAACAGCTGGTGCTCTCCTGCATGCTTCAGTGTTGCTTGCCTCGAAGCGAGCATTGAAGTTATTTAGCTCATCTGGTAGGCTTGTGTCACTGGGCAGCTCGCGGCTGTGCTTCCTTTTGTAGTCTGTAATAGTTTTCAAGCCCTGCCACATCCGACGAGTGTCAGAGCCGGTGTAGTACGATTCAATCTTAGTCCGGTATTGACTCTTTGCCTGTTTGATGGTTTGTCGGAGGGCATAAGCGGGATTGCTTATAAGCGTACGGGTTAGAGTCCCGCTCCTTGAAAGCGGCAGCGCTACCCTTTAGCCTCAAGTGCGGATGTTGCCTGTAATCCATGGCTTCTGGTTGGGGGTATGTACGTACGGTCACTGTGGGGGACGACATCATCGATGCACTTATTGATGAAGCCAGTGATTTATGTGGTGTACTCCTCAATGCGTCTCTGGGTGTGGAGTAAAGGTGCTCTAGAGTTTATTTTCCTCTGGTTGCACATTTAACATGCTGGTAGAAATTAGGTAGAACGGATTTAAGTAGTATATTGACTTAGGACTCGTCCTAAATAGGGAACCTGGTTACAAGTAGTACACTAGATACTGAATAGGGTGCCATCAATCCAAAGGGAAAACGTTGAAGACTTTTGGTTTTGTTTCAATTTACAGTTGAAGTCGGAAGTTTACATACACCTTAGCCAAATACATTTAAACTCAGTTTTTCACAATTCTTGACATTTAATACTAGTAAAAATGTCCTCTTAGGTCAGGTAGGATCACCACTTTATTTTAAGAATGTGAAATGTCAGAACAATAGTAGAGAGAATAATTTATTTCAGCTTTTATTTCTTTCATCACATTCCCAGTGGGTCAGAAGGTTACATACACTCAATTAGTATTTGGTAGCATTGCCTTTAAATTGTTTAACTTGGGTCAAACGTTTCGGGTAGCCTTCCACAAGCTTCCCACAATAAGTTGAGTGAATTTTGGCCCATTCCTCCTGACAGAGCTGGTGTAACTGGTTTGTAAGCCTCCTTGCTCGCACACACTTTTTCAGTTCTGCCCACACATTTTCTATAGGATTGAGGCCAGGGCTTTGTGATGGCCACTCCAATACCTTGACTTTGTTGTCCTTAAGCCATTTTGGCACAACTTTGGAAGTACGCTTGGGGTCATTGTCCATTTGGAAGACCCAGTAACTTCCTGACTGATGTCTTGAGATGTTGCTTCAATATATCCACATCATTTTCCTTCCTCATGATGCCATCTATTTTGTGAAGTGCACCAGTCCCTCCTGCAGCAAAGCACCCCCAGAGCATGATGCTGCCATCCCCGTGCTTCACGGTTGGGATGAGTGTTCTTCGACTTGCAAGCAACCCCCTTTTTCCTCCAAACATAACAATGGTCATTATGGCCAAACAGTTCTATTTTTGTTTCATCAGACCAGAGGACATTTCTCCAAAAAGTACGATCTTTGTCCCCATGTGCAGTTGCAAACCTTAGTCTGGGTTTTTTATGGCGGTTTTGGAGCAGTGGCTTCTTCCTTGCTGAGCGGCCTTTCAGGTTATGTTGATATAGGACTCGTTTTACTGTGGATATAGATACTTTTGTACCTGTTTCCTCCAGCATCTTCACAAGGTCATTTGCTGTTGTTCTGGGATTGATTTGCACTTGTCACACCAAAGTACATTCATCTCTAGGAGACAGAACGCATCTCCTTCCTGAGCGGTATGACGGCACCGTGGTCCCATGGTGTTTATACTTGCGCACTATTGTTTGTACAGATGAACGTGGTACCTTCAGGCGTTTGGAAATTGCTTCCAAGGATGAACCAGACTTGTGGAGGTCTAACATTTTTGGCTGATTTCTTTTGATTTTCCCATGATGTCAAGCAAAGAGGCACTGAGTTTGAAGGTAGGCCTTGAAATACATCCACATGTACACCTCCAATTGACTCAAATTATGTCAATTAGCCTATCAGAAGCTTCTAAAGCCATGACATCATTTTCTGGAATTTTCCAAGCTGTTTAAAGGCACAGTCAACTTAGTGTTTGTAAACTTCTGACCCACTGGAATTGTAATACAGTGAATTATAAGTGAAATAATCTGTCTGTAAACAATTGTTGGAAAAATGACTTGTGTCATGCACAAAGTAGATGTCCTAACCGACTTGCCAAAACTATAGTTTGTTAACAAGAAATTTGTGGAGTTGTTGAAAAACAAGTTTTTAATGACTCCAACCTAAGTGTATGTAAACTTCCGACTTCAACTGTATATTCTTTGTGATCTATCCTTTCTTAGAAGGCCACACACACACACACACACACACACACTTGTTGTCTCTGGCTCACAGTCAGCTCTTCGCATCTCTCCAATACCTGCAGCTAAACCTGTACAAGAACTTAACAAGATGACATGGTTGGCAAGCATCCCTCTCCCACACACACTCACACACACACACACACATGTCCACCCGCACACGCACGCACACACACTCTCTCTCATTCTCTCTCTCTCTCTCTCTCTCTCTCTCTTTCTCTCTCTCTCTCTCTCTCTCTCTCTCTCTCTCTCTCTCTCTCTCTCTCTCTC